>NC_057802.1:288242151-288542151 GCF_018294505.1 Triticum aestivum | reverse complement strand
GCAGCCCTCCCAACGGAAGCACAAAGCAGCCTTCTGAGGCCAACCGCCAATTCGGCGAAAAGGCCCCCGGACACCTTCAAGCGAGTCCGGAGTAACCTGCAACAGGATCTCCAGGCATGTTCAGAGCTCGGGTAGCAATTCGGCCTCCGTCATAGTCAGTCAAGCGGCGAAATTTGTGCCGCACGTACATAACTACGCACTCAAGATACCATGGGCATAGGCGGAGGCACGGCTATGGCACGGCCCACAATGCGGCTCAACTACCCAAGGGACCGTATACCTTTATCATTTTCTCTCTTTCAGGACCTTATTCTCTGGAAGCCCTTCCCGGCAGTCTGATTGTCGGACCCATTACGGGAAGGAAATACCAAGGAAGCAAGAAGCTCTGACGTACAAGGGAATTCCCAGGTGGTCTCTGATAACGATCGATGTACCTATTTTTACATACCCATATGCAGCTTGCCCTTGGATAGGACATGTCAAATAGTCCTATTTTTTGCTTATTGCACTACTTGTATACATACGCTTTGACGTATTATTTAAATAACAATGTATAGCGTTAGCCTATTATTGCATTTCTTTTTTTCTTGTCTGCTTATTTACGGCAAATGGCACTCGTACATTCTGGTACGACCAGTGCGCCATGGGCTTCAGTGTACCCCATAACATGGCACGAAAAGTCTGAACACTTACGACAGTGCGGCACCTCGAACTTATAGCATTATATGCATCAGCTCTGAATCATGTCTTGGGTCAATAGTTGGGTTTGCCTGGCTCCCATGTTTTGGTACCTTACGTTCCGCTATATCGGCTAAGGTAGCACTGGGAGAACTACTGCGATTGTGTCCCGGTTCTTCCGGATGAGCACCTCAATAGAGAAAGCCGAAAACTGACTGTCATGATGCGGCGAGAGCTGGTCGCTGTTCGAGAGGTCGCAAATCCTTAAAGATTTTTTCCGCTTCGGGCGAGGAGTCGGCCTTGTCCGATTTAGGCGTATATAGCGCCCCAAATTCGGCCTTCCGAATACTAGGGGCTTCGCCAAAGTTTAAAATTGTAGACTTCTATGGCTAAGTGAGAGTGATAAAGCTTTATAGTCCGATTTCCAGGTTCGTTGTGCTGAACACCTCCTTCGAAGGACCCAAAAATTGGGATAAAGAGTGATCAGGTTTATCCCGAACACCTCAGTACTAGTTACATGGGGGCAAAAGCCGACGACTGGCCAACTCTCAGATTTTATAAATGGCCGCACAGAAGGTAATATTTTAAATTAACAAGCGTTGCATAGCGCAGATGAACTCGTTTCATATTACAGGATCACATGAGTATATTCATTCAAATATTACATCCTTAGCACATTCCTCCGTCACAAGGCGAGAACCCTTCAGGACACTATCATAATACTTTTCGGGGTGGCGATACTCCTTGCCTTCCGGCGGCCCCTCCTTCACCAGCTTTTCGGCGTCCATCTTCGCCCAGTGCACTTTCGCCCGGGCAAAGGCCATGCACGCACCCTCAATGCAGACGGACTGCTTGATGACTTCAAGCCGTGGGCAGGCATTCACAAGCCGCCTTACCAGACCGAAGTAGCTGCCAGGCAGGGGCTCGCCAGGTCACATCCGGACTATGAGACCCGTCATGGCCTGCTCGGCCGCCTTGTGAAGCTCGACCAGTTGCTTCAACTGGTCGCTCAAGGGCATTGGATGTTCGGTCCCAGTATACTGAGACCAGAACAACTTCTCTGTCGAGCTCCCTTCCTTGGCCCGGTAGAACTCCGCGGCATCCGACACACTGCTGGGTAGATCTGTGAACGCTCCTGGAGAGCTCCGAACTCGGGTAAGTAAAAGGAAAGTTTCCTTCACATGCTTGCTTTGCATAATGAATGCCTTACCCGCCGCTATCTTCTTAACTGCCTGAATCTCCTGGAGGGCCTTTTGGGCTTTGGCCTTGGCATCTTGTGCGTTTTCGAGGGCCCTTGCAAGCTCGGACCCTTGCGTCTTAGAGTCACGCTCCAAGGACTCGTATTTCTCGACAAAAGCCTAGAGCTCTTGCTGAACCTCGCATACTCGGGCCTCTTGCTTCTCACGCTCTATGCGCTCCTTGGCCGCTTTGTCTTCAGCCTCGGACAGCGCCTTCTTCAGGGCCGCCACTTCGGCCGTGGCCCCTAGCAAAATTAATGCGATCCTATGATCTAACAACCACCTTTTTATCAATATACAGACGGGGTATTACTTACCTTTGTTCTGCCTCTTGGTAAGGCCAAGCTCTTCCTTGGACCGCTCAAGGTCCCGCTTCAGTGCGGTGACCTCCGCAATACGAGCGGCAGCGGCCAGCAGTGAAGCCTGCTTATTCACATAGACATATTTTGATTAGACTCCTGTGATTATTATTTGATCCTCTGTTCGGCCTTCCTTTGCGAACGCCAAACAGATCATCAAGGGCTACTGTCTATGCTGTAACATTTTATTATAATTTGATTACTCACCTCAAAGCCTGTTAGGAGGCTGGCACAGGCTTCAATCAGTCCACTTTTGGCGGACTGAACCTTCTTGACCACCGCACTCATAACAGTGCGGTGCTCTTCGTCAATGGAAGCGCCGCGAAGCGCTTCCAGCAAGTTGTCCGATGCCTCTGGATGGACAGAGGCCATCGGCACGGACGGCTTGCCCCTCTTAGCGAGGGGTCGCCTGACAGAGTCCGGAACCACTGGAGGTTCCGGCGCAGTGTTTGACTGGGGGCCAAACTGGCTGCCCCCGTCATTAGAACCCATGGGAGTCTTGCCCCCCATGCGCCTAGAGTCCGGGATGTCGCCTTAGGGCGCCTCCAGGACTATCTCCCCTTGGATCAATACCCTTTGAGACAACACCTCAGCGTCGTCCGTAGGGTGGGGAGAGGTGGCGGTCGGGAGTGAATCGTTGTTCATCGCCGACGGGCCCAAAGACCCATCCGAAGAGGATACGTCGATATGGGCTTTGGAGGGACCGCATGATCATGTTCGGCATGGTGAGAAGCAATAAAACAGAACATACCAAGACTATTATGCTATCCGAATACTTACGACTTCGCCAGGGGCTTGTCCCTGGGCAACCACTCCTCGTCGCTGAAAGCGACTGTTGTGGAGCAGTCCGGAAGGAGTGTCCTTCCCTTCTTGGACCCTTCGGCCTCCCCAGATGGGGCGGCCTTCCTTTTCTTGTCTCCCCCGACTGGGGGGAGAACTTTCCTCTTCCTCCTCCTCGTTTTCGTGGGAGGAGTGCGCCTCGGTGTTTTCGGACGATGAGTCCGATATGACCTTGCGCCGGAGACCTTTCCTGGTCCCTGTGGCCTTCTTCTTGGCCTTCTTCTCCGGCGCCTCATAAGGCGCTGGAACCAGCATCTCCGTTAGGAGAGCATCTGCTGGATCTTCGGGCAGGGGGGCTGGACAGTCGATCTGCTCCGCTGTCGCTACCCAGTCCTGTTAAAATGGCATGGAGGATCAGACCCCTCACACTATTATGCTGGGAAAATAAACATTTTGTGAGATATAAAAGACTTACCGGATTGGCAGGGCGCTTTGCGCTGAGTCCGCGATCCTCGGTAAGAGGAGGAGGTACCTCGGCGCCCTTGAACAGCACCTTCCAGACGTCTTTGTGCGTCGTGTCAAAAAGCTCTCGCAGCATCTGGTGCTCGGCCGGGTCAAACTCCCACATATTGAATGCCCGTCTTTGGCACGGGAGGATTCGGCGGAAGAGCATGACCTAGACCATGTTGACAAGCTTGATTTTCTTGCTCATCATATTCTTGATACATTTCTGTAGTCCGGTCAGCTCCACCGACGAACCCCAGGACAGGCCCTTCTCTTTCCAGGAGGTAAGCCGCATGGGGATGCCGGATCGAAATTCGGGGGCCGCCACCCAGTTGGTGTCGCGCGGCTCGGTGATGTAGAACCACCCCGATTGCCACCCCTTCACGGTCTCCACATAGGAGCCTTCGAGCCAGGTGACGTTGGGAATTTTGCCCACCATGGCGCCTCCGCATTCCGCCTACTGACCTACTACCACCTTTGGCTTCACATTCAAGGTCTTCAGACATAGGATGAAGTGGGGCTTGATGCGAAGGAAGGCCTCGCACACGACAATAAACGCCGAGATGTTGAGGATGAAGTTAGGGGCCAGATCATGGAAGTCCATCCCATAGTAAAACATGAGCCCACGGACAAAACGGGTGTAGGGGAAATCCCAGTCCGCGGATGAAGTGGGTAAGAAATACCACCCTCTCATGGGGTTCTGGGGTAGGGACGATCTACCCTGCGTCTGGGAGCCGGTGCGCGATGTCTGCGGCCAGGTATCCGGCTTCCCGGAGCTTCGTGATGTCCTCCTCCGTAACGGAGGAGACCATCCACTTGCCCCCCGCTCCGGACATGTTTGGAATGGCTTTGCGGAGAAAAAGCAAACTTGGGCGCTGGAGCTCGAGCGCGTGAGAATGGATGGGCAGGGGAAGGAGAAGGCGTGGGTGAGAAAAAGGAGTCCTTGTCCCTTTATAAAGGCAGTAGAAACTGTGCGCCTCCCCACTTGCCTGGTAAACCCGCTTATTCCCCAAGCGCCGTAATTGATGGCACGGTTGGGTTACCCACACACGTATTGATGAGAATCCCGTGATAAGGGGACATGATCTCTGCTTCGACAAGACATGCCAAGAAAACCGCCTCGCAATATGTGCAGTAGCTGGTTGGGAAAAACGGTTCGAATGATGACCGGGCCGTGGCATGATGTCACGCTATGAAACTTGTCAGCAGATTAGATTTGCGGAATATTATACTCTCTACAGTGGTATGTTGAATTTATTTTGCAGAGCCGAACACGATCCTTGTGTTCAAAATCTTCTATGGAGTATTCGGAGGAGGAACCCGCCTTGCAATGCCGAACACAATCTACGCGTCGGACTCATCGTCATTGAAGCCTGGTTCAGGGGCTACTAAGGGAGTCCTGGATTAAGGGGTCCTCGGACAGCCGGACTATGTACTTTGGCCGGACTGTTGGACTATGAAGATACAAGATTGAAGACTTCGTCCCATGTCCGGATGGGACTCTCCTTTGCGTGGAAGGCAAGCTTGGCAATTCGGATATGTAGATCTCCTCCCTTGTAACCCACTCTATGTAACCCTAGCCCCCTCCGGTGTCTATATAAACCGGAGGGTTTAGTCCATAGGACAACAACAATCATAATCATAGGCTAGCTTCTAGGGTTTAGCCTCTACGATCTCGTGGTAGATCAACTCTTGTAATACTCATATCATCAAGATCAATCAAGCAGGAAGTAGGGTATTACCTCCATCGAGAGGGCCCGAACCTGGGTAAACATTGTGTCCCCCGCCTCCTGTTACCATCCGCCTTAGACGCATAGTTCGGGACCCCCTACCCGAGATCCGCCGGTTTTGACACCGACAACGTTCTCTTGCACTAAGGGATTGAGCATGCAAACAAATAAGCGCATGACAACCTCTGCTTCCCTCTGCGAAGGGCCTATCTTTTACGTTTATGTATTTACTTTTATGCAAAGAGTCAAAGTTTTCCTTCTGTCCCCTTTTATTTTTATCTTTTGGCAAGCATCATGTGGTGAGGAAAGATCTAGGCACATATGTCCAATTGAATATAGATAGCATGAGTTATTATTGTTGACATCACCCTTGAGGTGAGTATGTTGGGAGGCGAAACTATAAGCCCCTATCTTTCTATGTGTCCGGTTGAAACGTTTTGATCATGTGTACAAGGTGAGTGTTAACAATCATAGTAGACTATATGTTGGTTGAGTATGTGGACTTGCCTGAAGGCTCCGACATGTGACTCTTCCTGAAAATATGATGAATTGTAGTTGCAAAGTTGACCGAGAACATAGTTTGTTGGTTTCTAATAGAGTTTCTGCTTCATACTTCGATTATGTGATGAACTGTTACTTACTCATGAGAAGTATATGATGCAAGTTCTATGATAAAAGTCCTACGTTTAATTTTGTTGTTGTTATAATAATCAACATGATGCTTCTGTGTCCGTATTTTGTTTTTATCGAAACCTCTCTCTCAAAGCATGTGGACATGTTTTTCGATTTCGATTTTCGCATGAGACAAGCGAGGTCTAAGCTTGGGGGAGTTGATACGTCCATTTTGCATCATGTTTTCTTACTGTTATTTATAATGTTTTTATCCATAATAATGCTTTTTTGAGTAATTCTAATGCCTTTTCTCTCATAATTTGCAAGGTACACACCAAGAGGGAGAATTCCGGCAGCTGAAAATCTGGACCTGGAAAGGCTACGTCAGGCGGCCTATTCTGCACAACTCCAAACAAGTTAAAACTTGACGGGGATTATTTATGGAATATATAAGAGTTACTGGAACAAATAACTACCAGAGGGGGGCCACCAGGTGGGCACAACCCACCCGGGCGCGCCAGGCCCCCCTGGCACGCCCTAGTGGGCTGTGGCCTCCTCGGCCCACCTCCGGTGCCCATCTTCTGGTATATAGATCATTTTGACCTAGAAAAAATAAGGATAAGGCTTTCGGGACGGAGCGCCGCCGTCTCGAGGCGGAACTTGGGCAGGAGCACTTTTGCCCTCCGGTGGAGCGATTCCACCGTGGGAACTTCCCTCTTGGAGGGGGAAATCATCATCATCATCATCACCAACAAATCTCCCATCTTGGGGAGGGCAATCTCCATCAACATCTTCAACAGCACCATCTCATCTCAAACCCTAGTTCATCTCTTGTATTTAATCTTGTTACCGGAACTATAGATTGGTGCTTGTGGGTGACTAGTAGTGTTGATTACATCTTGTAGTTGATTACTATATGGTTTATTTGGTGGAAGATTATATGTTCAGATCCATTATGCTATTTAATACTCCTCTGATCTTGAACATGTTTATCATTTGTGAGTAGTTACTTTTGTTCTTGAGGTCACGAGAGAAATCATGTTGCAAGTAATCATGTGAACTTGATATGTGTTCGATATTTTGATAGTATGTATGTTGTGATTCCCTTAGTGGTGTCATGTGAACGTTGACCACATGACAGTTCACCATATTTTCGGCCTAAGGGAATACATTGTGGAGTAGCAATTAGATGGTGGGTTGCGAGAGTGACAGAAACTTAAACCCGAGTTTATGCGCTATTCCGTAAGGGACCGATTGGACCCTAGAGTTTAATGCTATGGTTAGAATTTATTCTTAATACTTTTCTCATAGTTGCGGATGCTTGCGGGAAGGTTAATCATAAGTAGGAGGTTTGTTCAAGTAAGAACAGCACCTAAGCACCGGTCCACCCACATATCAAATTATCAAAGTAGCGAACACAAATCAAACCAACATGATGAAAGTGATTAGATGAAATTCCCGTTGTCGGTGTGGAACGACACCTATGGGATCACAAGAATCCCTACTACGGTTGCCGGGGCACAGGGTTGCGAGGAGAGCAGGGCTAGTAGACAACACAAGGATCGTTTACCCAGGTTCGGGCCGCGAGGATGCGTAAAACCCTAGTCCTGCTTTGGTGGGTGTATTTCTGAGAGTTCTTGAGCTCTCGAACTAGCTGTGGTCAGTGTGTGGTTTGAAAGAGCCGAATCCTTCTCCAGTATGCCATGGGCCTCCTTTTATAGTCGGAAGGGGCTGCCACAGTGGCACACAGGAGGTGGAAAGGCGTACAGTGCCCTGAGCTTATCGCTCGTATTACAGGACAAGACGCATTTAATGCATAGCTTAGGTGTCCCCTTGCTTTATTGGGGACGGGGGGGAGGCCCGTCCCGTCCGTCGCCGCTCCTCCTTGCCTTGACACACGCCCTGGCCAGTGAGGTGCGTGGTGCCATGTAGGTAGCCAGGCAGCTGAGGTGGCGCGGTGGCGGAGCCTTCACGAAGATCTGCATGCCGCCATGCAGGCGCTCGATGAGTTGGCCTGGGAGCTGCATGTTGCCACGCAGGTGCCCGCTCAGCTGGTTGGGCTGGCAGCTGCATGTGAAACGGTGGTGGAAGCTTGTCCGGCGCGGGTTTGGCAGTGGCCCCGCTGGCCTCCTTCCGGCAAGGGTCTTGCCGTGGCGTGCTGTCGTCCCCGGCAAGGACCTTGCCAGGGGTCTGGTGGCCTTCCTCGGCAGGGATCTTGCCGAGAATCGTCGTCTTCTGATCCTCATCTGATCTTGAATATGTCTTCACAAAGATCTGCATGCCACCACAGAGGTGCCTTCCCGAGCCCTGGCCCCATGTTGATGACGGCGTTGGGGGCCGGGGGCTCAAGGGTGGCTCGCTCTGTTGGTGTGGGGCGAGCTATCCCAGCAAGGGTCTTGCTGGGGCCGCTGAGGCCGCCCGACAAGGGTCTTGCCGGGGGAACCTGCTTCGTCCCTCTGCTCTTTGTGGTCTTGGCCTTGGCGTTGCTTTGATTGTCTTGGGCTTCGGTCTTACCTTGGCTCACCTCCCCTGTTCTGCTTGGTGTGGTCGTGGGCGCGGCTCTGACTGCCCGTGCACAGGTAAAGGGGTACAAAAGCGTGCCCCTCTTTTTGTACACCGACAGGAGCCCCCGGGCCTGGGCCACACATAAGCGCGACACGTTGTTGGGCCAGGCCCAAAACGGTGCGCGGGCAGGTGGGGCGGTTTTTACCGTGGTAAGACTCTTCGCGCGCTCCGCTTCCCACGACCCGCGCGCGCGGCGCGGCGTGGAGGGGCGTGCGTGACGTGGGCGGCATGCGTGGGGCGGTTTCCACACGCATGCGTCATATCGCAGTAAAGAGGCGGCTCGCGCCCTCCCCGTAAAAAGAGGGAGGCGTGGAGGCGCGGCTCATTTACTGAGCGGGGCCGGGGTGCGGTCTTCAAGGCGTCCACTCCCCACGATCACGGGGTGGGGAGAGGTCGCTTCACCCGTCCCTCAGTTCTGCACGTCTGCCACGCGTCTTTCATGCGCCTCGGGGTGGCAAACGGTGGAGGCGGGAAACCGGGCCGTCGCTGGTTGGGGCAGCGGGTCGGTCCTGATTCCCTGCGCCTCCGGTGTCTGGATTGGCCGAGCGGGGCGGCCGAGCCCCAACCCCGTTCCTTTATAAAGAGGGGGAAGGGGGGATGGCATCCCGCATTCTTCCATCTTCTATCTCCTCCTGCTTCTGCTTCTTCCTCTCACCCGCCATGGAGAAGGGGAATCCTGGTCCCTCGACGGTGGCGGCGAGGGTCGCCGCTCGACAGCGCGTCCCTCCTCCTCCTGAGCCCGCGGTGGTGGAACCGGCCGCGAGGGGAAGGGGGAGGGGGCGAGGCCGTGGGCGAGGGCGGGGCAGAGGCCGTAGCGCTCGGGGAAGAGGAGGACGGGGCGGCACGCCGGCCTTGCCCCTGCCAATGATGCCCTTCCCGATGGAGGGCCACGTTGAAGACCAGCCTTGCGAGTTCTTCATCAGGCTGCGCCGGCCTCCGCGTCGTCGTCTTCGTCTCCCTGCCCCGTTTGCTCGGGTGATGGAGCGTGACCCGCCCCAGACCCTCAGGTTGCACATGAGGGGCTGTGGGAACGGGGGCACGCGGGTTGACGTCGACTTCCCGGCTCCTCGGGTTATGTACCTCCGCCATGGATGGAAGACGTTCGCCCGCATCCACAGCCTGACGGTGGGGCTCGTCCTCTACTTCAAATTAATGGAGGACGGCCTGCTCTCCCTCAAGGTCTTCGGAGAGTTTGGAACTCGCCTGAAATGCTGCGTGGAGAGCTCCTCTGATGGAGATTCCGACGATGGAAGCTCTTCCTCGAGCGAAAGTGACGAGGAGGACAGCGGGGACGAGTCCGACTAGGCGTCGGACGCCCCGCGCCTGGGCGGGTGCGGCAGCAGCAGCATCTGCACCTGGCCGCTCCTCCGGCAGGGTTTTGCCGGGGGCGGGGCCAGCTCCTTGAACTTCTCGGGGCCGTCTCCTTGGGCGGCTGGCGTCGGGAGGTTGCGGAAGAGGAAGAGGGCGGGCGGCAAGGCCGTCAACTCGGAGTACGCGGGCACCGACGCCTTCATCGCGTATTGCCGGTCCTGCCGCCTCGTCTTCCAGCTCCTTTCCCGGCACCGTCATCACCGGCCCGCCCGTGGGCGGCCACCGAGGTGTTCTCTTGGTGCTTTCTGCTGCTCGTAGCTCGCCTAGGCGCCCCTTTTGCCCTCTCGCCTCCTTGACCTGCCTCCTGAGGAGAGGGACAAGAAAGGGATCACGGGCACCTTATCTCTTTTTTAATCTGTAAGCCTGCGGGCCTTGTTAAATTTAAAGCTTGTAATCCCCTTTGTCCATGTTTTTCATTTCGTACGAACTGTACCTGTATGGGATGTTTTTAATGAAAAAGGGATGCTTGCCGGGCTTTTCGTTCGTGGGTAAATCCCGCGACAAGGAGCGAATCCTTGTTATTGTTTAGGATAAACGTTTTTCGCCCGGCAACAGGCCTTGCCGTCCCCCCACTCCACTCGACCGTTCTCGCGCTCTTGGCGGAGGCAGGGATGAAGTGGGCTTTAGGCCCCTCGCTCTACCTCCTTGCCGCCGCGGCTACAACCAAATCCGGACCCAGGAAATAATCCTTAGGTATAGGAAAAAGGGGAGCACGGCAGCCTAGAGATAAAAACGAGGTTTCACATGCCCCAGTCCCGTTCGAAATGCATGACAGAGGATAAAAGACTTATCTGGATCTGCAGCCCCCGGCAACCTTGTCTTGCCGCGGTTGGATCCCCGTGCTTGCAGCCCCCGGCAACTCTGGTTTGCCGGGGTCGGGACGCCGGTCCGTTTTCTTTCTTCCAAGTAGCTCAGCAGAAGTGCTCATGTGCCCTGCGAACCAAAAGAGGACAGAAGAGAAACAGATAGACGCGCACTCGACCTCTAAGCTAGGGGTTAGTCGCTGCTGAGCACTATCAACCCTAACCAAGGAAGAGACTCGACCTAGCATGCATGCTATGACTTAGGGCGCCAGCGCTTCATTTATTTATGCTCAGGGTCTGCGCCTGGCTTTGTACAAAGGGTCACATGCCTTGCCGGCAAAGCTTGTACAAAAGGTGGCTTGCCGGGAGGCCCGGCAAGCCGCGCCTTACGGGTAAAACTTGCGAAGATGCTCAATGTTCCAGGAGTTGCTCACTGGGACGGCATCCTCGGTCTCCAGGCGGACTGCGCCAGGCCTGGTGACTCGCATTACCCGATAAGGGCCTTCCCACTTTGGCGTCAACTTGTTGGAATTCTTGGCCGACTGAACGCGCCGAAGAACAAGGTCGCCTTCCTCAAAGCTTCGGGCATGAACCTTGCGGCTATGGTAGCGGCGCAAGGCTTGCTGGTAGCGTGCCGCTCTCACAGCCGCCCGAAGACGATCTTCCTCAAGGAGCGTCGCGTCATCTTGGCGCAACGGCTCTTGCTCAAGCTCATCATAAGCGAGCACTCGAGGTGACCCGTATATGAGTTCCGTGGGGAGAACTGCTTCTGCCCCGTATACCAGGGCAAAAGGTGTCTGGCCGGTGGCTCGATTTGGCGTCGTCCTGATCGACCAAAGAACCGCCGGCAACTCATCAATCCAGCGCCTTCCACTCTTGTGCAGCTTGTCAAAGGTCTTCGTTCTCAGGCCTCGCAACACTTCAGCATTTGCCCTCTCCGCTTGGCCGTTGCTCCGTGGATGTGCCACGGAAGCAAAACAGACCTTGCTGCCGAGGTCTTGGATGTACTGCATGAAGGTGTGGCTTGTGAACTGCGTGCCGTTGTCGGTGATGACTCTGTTTGGCACACCAAAACGGCAGACCAGTCCTTTGAAGAACTTGACGGCTGACTGAGCAGTCACCTTCCTCACTGCTTCCACCTCCGGCCACTTTGTGAACTTGTCGATTGCAACGTACAAGTACTCAAAGCCCCCGACAGCGCGGGGGAAAGGGCCCAGTATATCGAGCCCCCAGACCGAGAATGGCCAGGAGAGAGGGATTGTTTGAAGGGCTTGAGCTGGTTGATGAAGCTTCTTTGAATGGAACTGGCATGCTTCACACTTGGTTACTAGTGCCGTCGCATCCTGGAGGGCGGTGGGCCAGAAGAAACCTTGCCGGAACGCCTTCCCGGCAAGGGCCCTCGACCCTATGTGGGAGCCACATATGCCTCCATGTATCTCCGCCAACAGCTCCAGTCCTTCCTCCCGGGGGATGCACTTGAGTTTCACACCGTTCGGCCTTCTCCGGTACAGGACGTCATCGACGAACTGGTACAGGGCGGACCGACGGGCTACTTTCTCCGCTTCTTCCTGCTCCTCAGGAAGCTCCCCTGTTTGGAGGAATTGGACGGTATGCTGCGCCCATGCCGGAGCCTGGGGCTCGACGGCAAGGACCAAAGGCATCTCTTCCGCCATGGGAGCGGCTGTCTCTACGGCCAGGGCTTGACGCCCTGCCGGAGCCAGTTGCTCTTGGGCAGGCTCAGCGTCCGCGGCAGCACCCTTGCCGGCAGCCCCAGGGGGCTCGGTAGGAAAGTACTTGCCGGGACCTGATTTCCTCCGCTTGTTCTGCCCCGCTGATGGTTCGACGGATGGTTGAGTTAACCGGAGCAAAAAGGTACCTGGTTCCACAGGTAGCTTGAATGCGGCACGCTTTGACAGGTAATCGGCGATGTCGTTCTCCGCTCGGGGGACGTGCTCCGCCTGGATACCGTCAAAGCGTTCCTCCAGCTTCCTCACCTCATCTACGTAAGCTTCCATCAATGGGCTCTGATAATCCTTGTTGACCTGCCTGACAACGAGCTGCGAGTCACCCCTGACGATGAGCTTCTTAACCCCGAGGTCTGCCGCGATCCTGAGACCGGCAAGCAATCCCTCGTACTCAGCAGTGTTGTTGGTGGACATCTCCCTGGGGAAGTGCATCTGGATCACGTACTTGAGGTGTTCTCCGGTGGGTGCGACGAGCAGCACACCGGCACCGGCGCCTTGCAGCGAGAAAGCCCCATCAAAGTACATGATCCAGTCGCGGTCTGCTTCCTTGCCGGGGAGAGTGGTCTCCTGGATTTCTTCGTCAGGCGTCGAGGTCCATTCTGCGATGAACTCCGCCAAGACTCTGCTCTGAATTGTCGAGGTACTTTCAAACTTTAAACCGAAGCTTGACAGCTCCAAGGCCCATTCCACAATCCTTCCGGTTGCGTCTGGGTTGTGCAGTATCCGTTGCAACGGGAGGCGGGTGACGACAGTGATCTCGTGGGCTTGGAAGTAGTGACGCAGCTTCCTCGAGGCCATAAGGAGGCCGAAGAGCAATTTTTGCACGCCAGAATACCTCGACCTAGCCCCCTACAAGAGGGAGCTGACGAAGTGAACCGGGTTTTGCATCATCTTCTTCTTCGGCACCACCTCACTCGATTGTGCGGGCACTGCCTTGGTGGCACCAGACTCTGCCGGGGGCCGCGCCTTGTCGGCACCAGTCCCTGCCGGGGGAGTCTTTGGCTTGCCATCCGCTGATTCTGCCGCCATTGCTGCCTCCTCGTCGACCTCCCTCTGTGCCACCAGTGCGGCGCTGACCACTTGATTCGTCGCCGCCAGATACAGCAGCAACGGCTCTTGTGGTCTAGGAGCAACCAGTATTGGCGTGGAGGAAAGGTATTTCTTCAGATCCTGCAGTGCTGCCTCGGCTTCTGGGGTCCACTCTATTGGGCCTGCCTTCTTCAAGATTTTTGAAGAAGGGACGGGCGCGCTCGGCGGACTTGGAGATGAATCGGCTCATGGCGGCAACGCAGCCGGTGAGCCGACGCACATCCTTGATCCGCTTGGGCGCCTTGATCTGCTCAATAGCCTTGATCTTGTCTGGGTTTGCCTCGATCCCGCGCTGTGACACAAAGAACCCGAGAAGCTTGCCGGACGGAACGCCGAAGACACACTTCTCAGGGTTCAGCTTGAGGTTGATCTTGCGCAGGTTAGCAAATGTCTCTTCCAGATCTTGCACAAGAGTTGGCCCGTCCTTGGTTTTGACCACTATGTCATCCATGTAGGCCTCCATATTTCTATGGAGCTGAGGTTCAAAACCAATTTGGACTGCTCTTGCGAACGTTGAGCCAGCACTCTTCAACCCGAAAGGCATCCGTAAAAAGCAATACGTACCACATGGGGTGATGAATGCTGTCTTCTCTTCATCCTCTTTCGTCATGAAGATCTGGTGGTAGCCTGAGTAGGCGTCGAGGAATGATAGCAGATCGCACCCGGCCGTGGAGTCAACAATCTGGTCGATGCGCGGCAACGGGAAGGGGTCCTTAGGGCAAGCCTTATTGATATCTGTGTAATCAATACACAGTCTCCACTTCCCATTCGCCTTGCGCACCACTACCGGATTGGCCAACCACGTCGGGTGGAGCACTCCTCTCACCAAACCTGCCGCTTCCAACTTCCTGATCTCCTCTGTGATGAACTCCTGCCTCTCCAGAGCCTGCTTTCTGACCTTCTGCTTGACGGGCCGCGCGTGGGGGCAGACAGCTAGGTGGTGCTCAATCACCTCCCTGGGAACACCGGGGATGTCGGATGCTTGCCATGCAAACACGTCGACATTCGCCCGCAGGAAGGTGACGAGCGCGCCTTCCTATTTGCTGTCGAGGGTGGAGCCTATGGTGAAGGCCCCTCCCGTGCCATCCTCCTTGACGGGCACCTTCTTGGTCTGCGGCGGCTCGGCCCTGGGTCTCTTGCTCTTGTCGGTAGAGCTCTCTGGCACGTCCTCGACGGTAGCACAACACTCCGAGGAGGTGCGCTTGCCGGAGTGGGTGCGAGAGGTCTTGCCGGGCTTCTTCTTCCCTCCCGGGGCTTCAGCGGCAGGAGCAGGTGCCTTGGCGGCAGCCGCTGCAACTGCTTCCCGGTAGAGCTGGTCGGCGCAGATCAGCGCGTCCTTCTTGTCGGAGGGGACGGAGATGATGGTCAACGGCCCAGGCATCTTTAGCATGTTGTAGGCGTAGTGTGACGCCGCCATGAACTTGGCTAGTGCTGGGCGGCCGAGGATCCCGTTGTAGGGCAAGGGGATCTCGGCTACGTCGAAGACGATCCTCTCCGTCCTGTAGTTCAACTCTCCTCCAAACGTCACGGGCAGTGTGACCTTTCCCTTCGGCTGGCTCCTCCCCGGATTGACCCCTTGAAACGTGCCCGTTTCCTCGAGGTCTCCATCAGGGATTTGCAACTTTTTGATCACGACAGGCGAGATCAGGTTCAGGCCGGCCCCGCCGTCAACCAACATCTTGTTCACTCTGAGGTTGCGTATCGTTGGTGAGACCAACAATGGCAAACACCCGACCGCGGTAGTGCGGTCAGGGTGGTCCTCGGCGTCAAAGATGAGGGGCGTGCTGGACCACTTCAGCGGCTTCTGAGCGTCGAACGACGGCTCTGCTGCTGTAATCTCACGCGCCCACTGCTTGAGCTGGCGATGAGAGGTATGCAGCGAGGCGCCGCCATCGACGCACATGGCCTCCGTAGCCTTCTGGAACCCTTGCTCACCAGACTCGTCGTCCTCGTCGTGATCATCGTCTTCTTGTTTCTTGTCGCGGCCCCGGGCGGGCCTCTCTTGCTGGTTGTCCTTGCCGGGGCGGCCTCCTTGGCCGCCACGCTTCTTGCCGGACCCCTCCGCACCGTCCTGGTCCTTCTCCTTGTCCCGCCTCTCGTACTCAGCCTTTTGCTTCTCAGCAAGCAGCTCGACTTGCCGGCAGTTCTGGAGGTCGTGGCCCTTGGTGCGGTGGATCTTGCAGTATTGCTTGCCGGAGCTTCCTGGCTTGTCGGTAGCCGCCAAGGCCCGGCAGGCGGCGCACCCGGCAATCTCCTTGCCGGGGGCGTCTGCCTTGACCTTCTTGCCGGCACCGGTGTCGTCAGATCCCTCAACGGCAAGCACGGCCTTGCCTTTGCGTTTCCTGTTGCGACGCCGGCCCTTCTTCGTCGGGGTAGCGGCGTCTTCATCGGTAGAGTCGGTTTCCGCGCCGGCGTCTTCGCCGGGGTACTTCCTTCCCTCTTCAGCCCGGGCGCACCTATCGGCCAGAACGTAGAGCTCGGCCACATCCTTAACTTTGGTCATCGCCAGCTCTTCGCGCATCTTGCGATTGCGCACGTTCTGGTGGAACGCGCTAATCACAGCGGCGGGATGAACGTCGGGGATGTTGTACTGCACCCGGCTGAATCTCTGGATGTACTTGCGCAGGGTCTCCCCTTCCTTCTGGGGAATGATATGCAGATCACTGGCCTGGCCATGAGCTTGGTGGCCTCCCGTGAAGGCGCCAACGAACTCATGGCACAGATCCGACCAAGAAGAAATGGAATCCGCCGGCAAGTGCATCAACCAAGACATCACATTGGGCTTCAGCGCCAGCGGGAAATAGTTGGCAAGCACCTTGTCGTCACGAGCTCCAGCAGCCTGCATCGCGATGGTGTAGATGCTGAGGAACTCGGACGGATGGGTCTTGCCGGTGTGCTTCTCGCCGACGTCGGGTTTGAACATGCGGTGGGACGGCCACTGGAACTGCCGCAGCTCACGGGTTAAGGCCGGGCAGCCCACCTCGTAAGGTAGGCCGCCGGAGCCCCCCGGTGCCAGTGGTCCATAGAGGGTCCCGCCCGCTTGTTCGACTGGCGGCGTGTTTCGCGCCGGCGCTCGACGGTGGTTCGAGCGTCTTCGTGAGCTCGTTCCCGAAGGACCTGGCGCTGGTCGCGGAGGGTCCGCGGGTCGGACGACGCTATGGAGATGTTATCACAAACATCGTCACGACGGGCCGACGCCCGCGGCGGCTGGTGAGGAGGAGGAGAGTGCACCGTGGCCGCAGCTCCCCCGGTCCTCCCAGCGCCAGCATGTGGTGGCTCGGTGGAGCGCCGACCCGAGGGCCCCGCCGGTCACGGATCGCCTTTGTTTGCGACGGCGATGAGGCTTCGGATGGTGGCCCTCCACTCGTCGAGCTTCTCTGCAGCAGGAGGGAAGTCGAGGAGCAGCTGCGCACGCGCCAAAGCTTCCGCTGGCGTGGGTGGCGGTGACAGCCGTGTGGATCGCAGCGCGCCTCGACTTCTAACTACGTTAGAAGGAGCTCCATTACGACCCAGCGGCTGCGTGCCATTTTCGCCAGCGCTTTGGCGAGCGTGCTGAACCCCTTCATCTTGCAGATGATGCACAGGGCTCTTCCCACGGCGGTGCCCAGGGTCACCGACGTGGTGACGCTGCTCGGCGCGCACACCATGGGAAGAGCGCACGGTGGTCGCCGGTGTGGGCGTCCTAGAGGTCGCTGCGCCGCCCAGGGGTGGCACAGCAGCACTCCTGGAGGGGCCCGCACCGCCTGTGGGGGGCCCAGCCCCGTCTTTGGATCTGGTGACGTGTAGTTGGTCGTCTGGCGCGCGAACGACGCCGCTCGCCAGGCTCCGACTGCCTGGGCGATGCTGGTGCTTGCGGGCTGCAGCCCGGGTCCTGTCTGCGACCGGTCCGCTGCTCGTCCGCACCGGCACGGGCCGTTCGGCTCCCAACGAGCCGATCGCCGTGGCCGTCTTCTTCTTAGGAGCCATGGCGACGAAGAACTGCTAGGCTAACTACCAAACCAGATTCTCACAATTGCGCCCCCTACCTGGAACGCCAAGGATGTCGGTGTGGAACGACACCTATGGGATCACAAGAATCCCTACTACGGTTGCCGGGGCGCAGGGTTGCGAGGAGAGCAGGGCTAGTAGACAACACAAGGATCGTTTACCCAGGTTCGGGCTGCGAGGATGCGTAAAACCCTAGTCCTGCTTTGGTGGGTGTATTTCTGAGAGTTCTTGAGCTCTCGAACTAGCTGTGGTCAGTGCGTGGTTCGAAAGAGCCGAATCCTTCTCCAGTATGCCATGGGCCTCCTTTTATAGTCGGAAGGGGCTGCCACAGTGACACACAGGAGGTGGAAAGGCGTACAGTGCCCTGAGCTTATCGCTCGTATTACAGGACAAGACGCATTTAATGCATAGCTTAGGTGTCCTCTTGCTTTATTGGGGACGGGGCGAGGCCCGTCCCGTCCGTCGCCGCTCCTCCTCGCCTTGACACGCGCCCTGGCCAGCGAGGTGCATGGTGCCATGTAGGCAGCCAGGCAGCTGAGGTGGTGCGGTGGTGGAGCGTTCACGAAGATCTGCATGCCGCCACGCAAGCGCTCGATGAGTTGGCCTGGGAGTTGCATGTTGCCACGCAAGTGCCCGCCCAGCTGGTAGGGCTGGCAGCTGCATGTGAATGGTGGTGGAAGCTTGTCCGGTGCGGGTTTGGTGGTGGCCCCGCTGGCGCCCTTGGCGAGGGCCTTGCCGGGTGGCCCGGCAAGGGTCTTGCCGTGGCGTGCTGTCGTCCCCGGCAAGAACCTTGCCGGGGGTCTGGTGGCCTTCCTCGGCAGGGATCTTGCCGAGAATCGTCGTTTTCTAATCCTCATCTGATCTTGAATATGTCTTCACAAAGATTTGCATGCCACCACAGAGGTGCCTTCCCGAGCCCTGGCCCCACGTCGATGATGGCGTTGGGGACCGTGGGCTCAAGGGTGGCTCGCTCTGTTGGTGTGAGGCGAGCTGCCCTGGCAAGGACCTTGTAGGGGCCACTGAGGGTGCCCGGCAAGGGTCTTGCCGGGGGAACCTGCTTCGTCCCTCTGCTCTTTGTGGTATTGGCCTTGGTGTTGCTTTGATTGTCTTGGGCTTCGGTCTTACCTTGGCTCACCCCCCCTGTTCTGCTTGGTGTGGGCGTGGGCGCGGCTCTAACTGCCCGTGCACAGGAAAAGGGGTACAAAAGCGTGCCCCTCTTTTTGTACACCGACACCCGTGTACCCTCAAGAATGCTTTGCTTATCATAAGAGGCCGTTTTGGCCTGTCCTTTGCCTCAAAAGGATTAGTCTACCTTGCTGCATACTTGTTACTATTATAGTTACTTGCTCGTTACAAATTATCTTTCTATCAAACTACTCACTACTTACAATTTCAGCACTTGCAGACATTACCTTACTGAAAACTACCTGTCATTTCCTTCTGCTCCTCGTTGGGTTCGATACTCTTACTTATCAAAAAGAGCTACAATTCATCCCCTATACTTGTGGGTCATCAGTTGGCACCTCATGGTTCTTCGCAAGGCAAATGGGAAGTGGAGGCTTTTGTATTGACTTCACTGACATAAACAAAGCGTGCCCAAAGGATCCCTGCTACTTCTTGAGCTTGCGTTGATTTTTCCCTTGAAGAGGAAAGGGCGATGTAGCAAACTAGAGATAAGTATTTCCCTCAGTTAAGAACCAAGATATCAATCCAGTAGGAGGTACAAGCAAGTCCCCAATATATGCACCTGCACAAACTAACTAACACTTGCACACAACGCAAAAAAGGGGTTGTCAATCCCTTGACGTTCACTTGCAAGAGTGAGATCTAATAGAGATATATATAAAAGATAAGTAAAAGGCAAAATAAAGTAAATATAAATAAATTGCAGCAAGGTATTTTTGGGTTTTTGGTTTTATATATTTGAAAATATATGATGGAAAATAGACCCGGCGGCCATAGGTTTCACTACAGGCTTCTCTCTCGAAGAAAGCATACGGTGGGTAAACAAATTACTGTTGAACAATTGATAGAAAAGTGCAAAGTTATGACGATATCTAAGGCAATGATCATGAATATAGGCATCCCGTCCATGACAAGTAGACCAAAACGTTTCTGCATCTACTACTATTACTCCACACATCGACCGACTCCTGCCTGCATCTATAGTATTAGGTTCAAAGAACATAGTAACGCCTTAAGCAAGATGACATGATGTAGAGGGGTAGATCCAATCAATATGGTAAAAACCAACCTTTTTATCCTTAATGGCAATGGTACAATACGTGCCTCGCTACCCCTACTATCACTGGGTGAGGACACCGCAAGATTGAACCCGTCACAAAGCACCTCTCCTGTTACAAGAAAAATCAATCTAGTCGGCCAAACCAAATCGATAGATCGGAGAGAAATACAAAGCTATCTCAATCATGCATAAAAGAGTTCAGAGAAGACTAAAATAATATTCATAGATAATCTGAGCATAAATCCACAACTCATCGGATCTCAACAAACGGACCGCATAAGAAGATTACATCGAATAGATCTCCAAGAACATCGAGGAGAACATTGTATTGAAGACCAAAGAGAGAAGAAGACATCTAGCAACTAGCTATGGACCCGTAGGTCTGTGGTAAACTACACACACATCATCGGAAGGGCAGCAAGGTTGGTGTAGAGGCCCTCCGTGATCGAATCCCCCTCCGGTGGAGTGCCGGAAAAGGCCCCAAGATGGGATCTCACGAGAATAGAAGCTTGCGGCGGCGGAAAAGTATTTTTGGTGTGCCCTCTGACGTAGGGGGGTATTTGGGAATTTATAGTGCTGGAGTTAGGGTTAGGAGATCTGCGAGGGGCCCACAAGCCTAGGGGTCACCCCCCTGGGGCGCGCCCTTAGGGCTTGTGGCCTCCTCGTGGGTCTTCTGGCCTCCTCCCGAAGCTTCCTAGGTGTCTTGTCGTCCAAGAAAAATCATCATAAAGTTTCGTTCCGTTTGGACTCCGTTTGGTATTGATTTTCTGTAAAAGCCAAAAACAAGGAAAAAAGAACTGGCACTGGGCACTAGGTTAATAGGTTAGTCCCAAAAATGATATAAAATACCATATAAATGCATATAAAACATCCAAGATAGATAATATAATAGCATGGAACAATAAAAAAGTTAGAGATACGTTGGAGACGTATCAATCATCCCCAAGCTTAATTCCTGCTCGTCCTCGAGTAGGTAAATGATAAAAACAGAATTTTTTATGTGGAATGCTACCTAACATATTTATCAATGCAATTTTATTTATTGTGGCATGAATGTTCAAATCCATAAGATTCAAAACAAAAGTTTAATATTGACATAGAAACAATAATACTTCAAGCATACTGACGGTGTCCTAGACTAGGGGGTACTCACCACGTCGTCTCCCGACCTATGGTTCGGGTCGAGGACCCCCATGGCGGTTCACTAATGGGCCACTTCGGGCAGCCCATGACGAATACAAGGAAGACTCCACAAGACTTAGCGCCCAAGCCGAGGACTCTCCTAAACCTTAGGCCCCTGGTGCATTATATAAACCGTGGCCAGGCTAGTCAATAGAGGAATTCATATTCATTAGAACAATCTCGTGGTAGATACATGTACTCTATCTACACCCCATATGGATACAATCAAAAGCAGGACGTAGGGTATTATCTCTTTGAGAGAGCCCAAACCTGGATAAAATCTTATGTCCGTGTTACCATCGCTCCAAGATGCCAAGCTTAGGACTCCTACTACGAGATATGCCAGATTTAGAACCGACATTGGTGCTTTCATTGAGAGCCTGCTGGGTGATCTCCACGGATCAATGAGATAATCAGGTGATATTTTTTCAATTGGAGTTGATCCGCACAAATTTTTGTGAGAATTTTTCATCGCCGGCTTGCAAACTTTGTTCACAGATTAAGTTGAGATCAACGTCTGAAGAATTTACTAGGGCGGCACGCTCGTATTGCAGCACCAGGCGTTTTATTGCAGTCCAGAGATCGGCAAATGGCGGTGTCCGAATGAAGCGATGAGCGCATCCGAGATCAATCGAGCGCTGGCTCCTACGCAGCCCCAGTCCCGAGGAGTGCCAAGGACATGCCAGTGCCATACACAGCCGAGGACGCTCCACGGCAGCGGCCGGCGACACATGAAGATTTCTCCTCTTTTGTCTTTTTCCTTACTATATGCTTTTTCCTTCTCTGCGCATAGGTGGTCGCTATCGTCCACTTATAGTAGTATTTTTTGCTACTTCCATATGCCATAGTGCTAATGACAATCAAAGATCAGTTTTGTAGAAAGACTTAGTTGATAAATACTTTTTTTCACCAATACGCCTGGAAGCGTATCATTGCATTGATAGGTAGAAGGGTTACAGGGTTAGAGCACCGCCGACAGTGCACAAAGAGGCATGATGGGGCGCTCGAAAGCAGTAGAAGGGGATTGCTCAGCCCCACTACAACTAGGTTTACATCGCGTCGATTATAGCTTTTAGCCCTGCGGCGCCGGCACTTGCCCAAATGCGCACGTCGTCTTGGATCGAGGAGAAAGTGCAGCTGGTTGAGGGTTGTCATTGGTCGAAGATGCATGCGTTGTGGTGCTTACAAATGGCCCAAGCGACCAGTGGGATGATTGATGCAAGTGCTTTGCAGAGAGAAGAGGGGGTGGAGACCGTTGTGTCTCACCACCAATCATAGAGAGCGAGGTTACCATCTGATGGGCTGACTATAAGCTTGCACCAAACGAGGGTGCAGTGCCAGACTGATGTCTACTACGCAACCTTCTTCTTGTAGACGCTGTTGGGCCTCCAAGTGCAGAGGTTTGTAGGGCAGTAGCAAATTTCCCTCAAGTGGATGACCTAAGGTTTATCAATCCGTGGGAGGCGTAGGTTGAAGATGGTCTCTCTCAAGCAACCCTGCAACCAAATAACAAAGAGTCTCTTGTGTCCCCAACACACCCAATACAATGCTAAATTGTATATGTGCACTAGTTCGGCGAAGAGATGGTGATACAAGTGCAATATGGATGGTAGATATAGGTTTTTGTAATCTGAAAATATAAAAACAGCTAGGTAACTAATGATAAAAGTGAGCGTAAACGGTATTGCAATGCTAGGAAACAAGGCCTAGGGTTCATACTTTCACTAGTGCAAGTTCTCTCAACAATAATAACATAATTGGATCATATAACTATCCCTCAACATGCAACAAAGAGTCACTCCAAAGTCACTAATAGCGGACAAACGAAGAGATTATTGTAGTGTACGAAACCACCTCAAAGTTATCCTTTCTGATCGATCTATTCAAGAGTCTGTAGTAAAATAACACGAAGCTATTCTTTTCGTTCGATCTATCATAGAGTTCGTACTAGAACAACACCTTAAGACACAAATCAACTAAAACCCTAATGTCACCTAGATACTCCAATGTCACCTCAAGTATCCGTGGGTATGATTATACGATATGCATCACACAATCTCAGATTCATCTGTTCAACCAACACAAAGAACTTCAAAGAGTGCCCCAAAGTTTCTACCGGAGAGTCAAGATGAAAACGTGTGCCAACCCCTATGCATAAGTTCATGAGGTCACAGAACCCGCAAGTTGATCACCAAAACATACATCAAGTAGATCACGTGAATATCCCATTGTCACCACAGATAAGCACATGCAAGACATACATCAAGTGTTCTCAAATCCTTGAAGACTCAATCCGATAAGATAACTTCAAAGGGAAAACTCAATCAATTACAAGAGAGTAGAGGGGGAGAAACATCATAAGATCCAACTATAATAGTAAAGCTCGCGATACATCAAGATCGTGCCAAATCAAGAACACAAGAGAGAGAGAGAGATCAAACACGTAGCTACTGGTACATACCCTCAGCCCCGAGGGTGAACTACTCCCTCCTCGTCATGGAGAGCGTCGGGATGATGAATATGGCCACCGGTGAGGGTTCCCCCCTCCGGCAGGGTGCCGGAACAGGGTCCCGATTGGTTTTTGGTGGCTACAGAGGCTTGCGGCGGCGGAACTCCCGATCTAGGTTATGTTCTGGGGGTTTCTGTATATATAAGAGGTTTGGCGTCTGGAACAAGTCAGGGGGGTCTCCGAGGTGGCCACGAGGTAGGGGCGCGCCCAGGGAGTAGGGCGCGCCCCCACCCTCATGGGTGCCTCGGGACTCTTCTGGCCCATCTCCGGTGCTCCGTGGGCTTCTTCTGGTCCAAAAATGATCTCCGTGAAATTTCAGGTCAATTGGACTCCGTTTGGTTTTCCTTTTCTGCGATACTCAAAAACAAGGGGAAAACAAAAACTGGCACAGGGCTCTAGGTTAATAGGTTAGGCCCAAAAATCATATAAAGTAGCATATAAATGCATATAAAACATCCACGATTGATAATATAATAGCATGGAACAATAAAAAATTATAGATATGTTGGAGACGTATCAAGCATCCCCAAGCTTAATTCCTGCTCGTCCTCAAGTAGGTAAATGATAAAAACAGAATTTTTGATGTGGAATGCTACCTAACATATTTATCAATGTAATCTTCTTTATAGTGGCAAGAATATTCAGATCCATAAGATTCAAGACAAAAGTTTAATATTGACATAAAAATAATAATACTTCAAGCATACTAACCAAGCAATTATGTCTTCTCAAAATAACATAGCCAAAGAAAGCTCATCCCTACAAAATCATATAGTTTGGCCATGCTTCATTTTCATCACACGAAATGCTCTCATCATGCACAACCCCGATGACAAGCCAAGCAATTGTTTCATACTTTAGTATTCTCAAACTTTTTTCAACTTTCACGCAATACATGAGCGTGAGCCATGGACATAGCACTATGGGTGGAATAGAATATAATGATGGGGGTTGTGTGGAGAAGACAAAAAAGGAGAAAGTCTCACATTGACGCGGCTAATCAACGGGCTATGGAGATGCCCATCAATTGATGTCAATGCGAGGAGTAGGGATTGCCAGGCAACGGATGCACTAGAGCTATAAATGTATGAAAGCTCAACAAAAGAAACTAAGTGGGTGTGCATCCAACTTGCTTGCTCACGAAGACCTAGGGCATTTGAGGAAGCCCATCGTTGGAATATACAAGCCAAGTTCTATAATGAAAAATTCCCACTAGTATATCAAAGTGACAAAATAAGAGACTCTCTATCATGAACATCATGGTGCTACTTTGAAGCACTAGTGTGGAAAAAGGATAGTAGCATTGTCCCTTTTATCTTTTTTTCTTTTTTATTTGGCCTTTGTTTTTTTGTTTGGCCTTTCTCTTTTTTTCTTTTTTTATTTGGCCTTTCCCTTTTTTTGGCCTTTCTCTTTTTTTTCTTTTTTTTCGGGACAATGCTCTATTAATGATGATCATCACACTTCTATTTATTTACAACTCAGAGATTACAACTCGATACTAGAACAAAGTATGACTCTATATGAGTGCCTCCGGCGGTGTACCGGGATGGGCAATGAATCAAGAGTGACATGTATGAAATTATGCATGGTGGATTTGCCACAAATACGATGTCAACTACATGATCATGCAAGGCAATATGACAATGATGAAGCGTGTCATAATAAATGAAACGGTGGAAAGTTGCATGGCAATATATCTCAGAATGGCTATGGAAATGCCATAATAGGTAGGTATGGTGGCTGTTTTGAGGAAGATATAAGGAGGTTTATGTGTGATAGAGTGTATCATATCACGGGGGTTGGATGCACCGGCGATGTTTGCACCAACTCTCAAGGTGAGAAAGAGCAATGCACGGTACCGAAGAGGCTAGCACTGATGGAAAGGTGAGAGTGCGTATAATCCATGGACTCAACATTAGTCATAAAGAACTCACATACTTATTGCAAAAATCTACAAGTCATCAAAAACCAAGCACTACACGCATGCTCCTAGGGGGATAGATTGGTAGGAAAAGACCATCGCTCGTCCCCGACCCACTCATAAGGATGACAATGAAAGAACACCTCATGTTTCAAATTTGTCACACAACAGTTACCCTACATGCATGCTAGGGACTTGCAAACTTCAACACAAGTATTTCTCAAATTCACAATTACTCAACTAGCACAACTTTAATATTACCATCTTCATATCTCAAAACAATCATCAAGTATCAAACTTCTCATAGTATTCAATGCACTTTATATGAAAGTTTTTATTATATCCCTCTTGGATGCCTATCACATTAGGACTAAATTCATAACCAAAGCAAATTACCATGCTGTTCTAAAGACTCTCAAAATAATATAAGTGAAGCATGAGAGTTCATCTATTTCTTCAAAATAAAACCACCGCCGTGCTCTAAAAAGATATAAGTGATGCACAAGAGCAAATGACAAACTACTCCGAAAGATATAAGTGAAGATCAATGAGTAGTTGAATAATTATGCAACTATGTGAAGACTCTCTAACATTTAATAATTTCAGATCTTGTTATTTTATTCAAACAGCAACCAAAACAAAAGAAAATAAAATGATGCTCCAAGCAAAACACATATCATGTGGTGAATAAAAATATAGCTCCAAGTAAAGTTACCGATGAACGAAGACGAAAGAGGGGATGCCATACGGGGCATCCCCAAGCTTAGGCTCTTTGTTGTCCTTGAATATTACCTTGGGGTGCCTTGGGCATCCCCAAGCTTAGGCTCTTGCCACTCCTTATTCCATAGTCCATCGAATCTTTACCCAAAACTTGAAAACTTCACAACACAAAACTCAACAGAAAACTCGGAAGCTCCGTTCTTATAAGAAAATAAAACCACCACTTAGGTACTGTTGTGAACTCATTATTTATTTATATTGGTGTAATATATATTGTATTCCAACTTCTCTATGGTTCATACCCTCCGATACTACTCATAGACTCATCAAAATAAGCAAACAACACATAGAAAACAGAATCTGTCAAAAACAGAACAGTCTGTAGTAATCTGTATCAAACGTATACTTCTGGAACTCAAACAATTCTGAAATAAATTGTTGGACCTGAGGAATTTGTCTATTAATCATCTGCAAAAAGAATCAACCTAAAATCGCTCTCCAGTAAAAAATGGCAGCTAATCTCGTGAGCGCTAAAGTTTCTGTTTTTTACAGCAAGATCATAAAGACTTCACCCAAGTCTTCCCAAAGGTTCTACTTGGCACAAACACTAATTAAAACATAAAACCACATCTAACCAGAGGCTAGATGAATTATTTATTACTAAACAGGAGCAAAAGGCAATGAACAAAAATAAAATTGGGTTGCCTCCCAACAAGCGCTATTGTTTAACGCCCTTAGCTAGGCATGATGATTTCAATGATGCTCACATAAAAGATAAGAATTAAACATAAAGAGAGCATCATGAAGAATATTGCTAGCACATTTAAGTCTAACCCACTTCCTATGCATAGGTATTTTGTGAGCAAATAACTTACGGGAACAATAATCAACTATCATAGGAAGGCAAAACAAGCATAACTTTAAAACATTAAGCACAAAGAGAGGAAACTTGATATTATTGCAATTCCTACAAGCATATATTCCTCCCTCATAATAATTTTCAGTAGCATCATAAATTAATTAAACAATATAACCATCACATAAAGAATTCTTTTCATGATCTACAAGCATAGAATTTTTATTACTCTCCACACAAGCAAATTTCTTCTCATGAATAATAGTGGGAGCAAACTCAACAAAATAACTATCATGTGAGGCATAATCCAATTGAAAACTAAAATCATGATGACAAGTTTCATGGTTATAATTATTCTTTATATCATACATGTCATCACAATAATCATCATAGATAGCAACTTTGTTCTCATAATCAATTGGAACCTCTTCCGAAATAGTGGATTCGTCACTAAATAAAGTCATGACCTCTCCAAATCCACTTTCATAATTATCACAATAATATTCAACATCCTCCAAAATAGTGGGATTATTACTTCATAAAGTTGGCACTCTTCCAAACCCACTTTCATCAATATAATCATCATAAATAGGAGGCATGCTTTCATCATAATAAATTTGCTCATCAAGACTTGGGGGACTAAACATATCATCTTCATCAAACATAGCATCCCCAAGCTTGTGGCTTTGCATATCATTAGCATCATGGGTATTCAAAGAATTCATACTAACAACATTGCAATCATGTCCATCATTCACATATTTTATGCCAAGCATTCTATGTAGTTCTTCTTCTAGTACTTGAGCACAATTTTCCTTCCCATCATTTTCACGAAAGACATTAAAAAGATGAAGCATATAAGGCACCCTTAATTCCATTTTTTGTAGTTTTGTTTTATAAACTAAACTAGTGATAAAACAAGAAACTAACAGATTCGTTTGCAAGATGTAAAGATATACCTTCAAGCACTCACCTCCCCGGCAACGGCGCCAGAAACTGCTTGATGTCTACTACGCAACCTTCTTCTTGTAGACGTTGTTGGGCCTCCAAGTGCAGAGGTTTGTAGGACAGTAGAAAATTTCCCTCCAGCGGATGACCTAAGGTTTATCAGTCCGTGGGAGGCACAGGTTGAAGATGGTCTCTCTCAAGCAACCCTGCAACCAAATAACAAAGAGTCTCTTGTGTCCCCAACACACCCAATACAATGGTAAATTGTATAGGTGCACTAGTTCGGCGAAGAGATGGTGATACAAGTGCAATATGGATGGTATATATAGGTTTTTGTAATCTGAAATATAAAAACAACAAGGTAACTAATCATAAAAGTGAGCATAAATGGTATTGCAATGCTAGGAAACAAGGCCTAGGGTTCATACTTCCACTAGTGCAAGTTCTCTCAACAATAATAACATAATTGGATCATATAACTATCCCTCAACATGCAACAAAGAGTCACTCCAAAGTCACTAATAGCGGAGAACAAACGAAGAGATTATTGTAGGGTACGAAACTACCTCAAACTTATCCTTTCTGATCGATCTATTCAAGAGTCTGTAGTAAAATAACACGAAGTTATTCTTTCTGTTCGATCTATCATAGAGTTTGTACTAGAATAACACCTTAAGACACAAATCAACCAAAACCCTAATGTCACCTAGATACTCCAATGTCACCTCAAGTATCCGTGGGTATGATTATACGATATGCATCACACAATCTCAGACATCTATTCAACCAACACAAAGAACTTCAAAGAGTGCCACAAAGTTTCTACTAGAGAGTCAAGACGAAAACGTGTACCAACCCCTATGCATAAGTTCACGAGGTCACGGAACCCGCAATTTGATCACCAAAACATACATCAAGTAAATCACGTGAATATCCCATTGTCACCATAGATAAGGACATGCAAGACATACATCAAGTGTTCTCAAATCCTTAAAGACTCAATCCGATAAGATAACTTCAAAGGGAAAACTCAATCCATTACAAGAGAGTAGAGGGGGAGAAACATCATAAGATCCAACTATAATAGCAAAGCTCATGATACATCAAGATCGTGCCAAATCAAGAACACGAGAGAGAGAGAGATCAAACACATAGCTACTGGTACATACCCTCAGCCACGAGGGTGAACTACTCCCTCCTCGTCATGGAGAGCGCCGGGATGATGAAGATGGCCACCGATGAGGGTTCCCCCCTCCGGCAGGGTGCCGGAACAGGGTCCCGATTGGTTTTTGGTGGCTACAGAGGCTTGCGGCGGCAGAACTCCCGATCTAGGTTATGTTCTGGGGTTTTTGTATATATAAAAGGTTTTGGCATCGGGAACAAGTCAGGGGGGTCTCCGAGGCGGCCACGAGGTAGGGGCGCGCCCAGGGAGGTAGGGCACGCCCCCACCCTCGTGGGTGCCTCGGGACTCTTCTGGACCATCTCCGGTGCTCCGTTCGCTTCTTCTGGTCCAAAAACGATCTCCGTGAAATTTCAGGTCAATTGGAAAAACAGAAACTGGCACTGGGCTCTAGGTTAATAGGTTAGTCCCAAAAATCATATAAAATAGCATATAAATGCATATAAAACATCCACGATTGATAATATAATAGCATGGAACAATAAAAAATTATAGATACGTTGGAGACGTATCACAGACCTCCCTAGAGAAGGGGCAAGCAACAAGAAGATGGTGGATGTCTTCGGTGTCCTGGTCACCGAGAACGCAACGAGGAGGATGGTTCATGCCCCGGTTAGCCAATCTCTCGGCCGTCCAGCATCGGTCGAGGTTGGCGAGCCACATGAATACCTTGATGTTGGTCGGGGCCCAGCCCTTCCAGGCCAGGCTCCAGTCTAGGTCGGCGATGGAGCCTTGGAAGAGGGCTCTGTAGCAATATGAGGCTGAGTATGTGCCACGCTCGGTCCAGCGCCATCGGATAGAGTCAGGGTCGGTGGAGAGGGTCACATGGAGAAGTCGTTACCAGAGGTGGATGTACTCAACAGTGGCGACCACGCCCAGCGCGCCGCGGATATCTCTGATCCATGCTCGGTTAAGGAGCCCATCATGCACAAGGCGCTTGCTACGGTACCGCTTTGGCACCAGGTTGGTCAAGTTTCGCGCGATCTCAGCAATAGATTGGCCATCAAGCCAATGATCCGTCCAGAATCGTCAGGTTTGTCCATTCCCAATATGCCATGTGGTGGATGCACGAAATATGTCACGCACAGCTGCGTCCTCGGGCATGTGCAGGTGGTGCCAGGGCCAGGAGGGGTTGGTGATGCGCAACCAGAGTCAGCGAACTCTGAAGGAGATGCCCGTACGATGTATGTCGCGTACGCCGAGACCACCTGGGTCAAGGGGGCGACATACGTTAGGCCAGTTCACCAGGCAGTTCCCTGCCTGAGCTTCCTTGCGGCCATGCCACAAAATGTCTCGCATTAGCCGGTTAATGAGCTTGAGGATGGAGGGCGACATGGCCATGGCCAGCAGCAGGTGAACCGGCATGGCGCTCAGAACGTGGCGCGCGAGAGCTAGGCGCTCGCCTCAGGAGAGGAGGCAAGCCTGCCAAGTCCCTAGCCGTTTTGCCATCTTGTCCACGAGTGGTAGTAGTGCCAAACATGGGATCTTCATGACAGAGAGGGGGAGGCCGAGGTAGTTGATGTGGAAGGCCGTGGTCGGGCAGGAGAGCGCCTCGCCATCCATGGTGGCCGTCTCGGGCGTGCAACTAATGGGCGTCACCGAGAACTTGCTGAAGTTGGTCTTATGGCCCGAAGCAAGGCCAAACAGCTTGAGGATGGCCTATATTGCCAGAAGGTCATGTTCGTCGGGGTGGCAGAAGAGGACAACGTCGTCCGTGAAGAGATAAATACTGGCGATGGCGCATCGGCTGGTGAGGCGGTGGAGAATGCCGTAGCTAGTGCCGTGCTGGACCAAAGTGTTGAGCACGTCGATGGCAGGACGAACAACATGGGTGAGACTGGATCGCCCTATCTCAGTCCACTGGCATGATCCACGGGCGGTCCCGGAGTTCCATTTATGAGCACTCTAGTGGAGGAAGTTGAGAGTAGAATGGCCACCCAGGCGCACCACCACTGTTCGAAGCCGAGGTGTCGTAAGACCTCGAACAGGAATGGCCAAGATACCATGTCAAATGCCCGGGCAATGTCGAGTTTCAGAAGCACACGAGGGGCTTTGAGGTTGTGGAGAAGGCGAGCGGTTTGCTGCACAAGAATGGTCGATACTATGCTGCCAAGGCGAGGGGCAGCCGCAAGGATAGGACCTTGGCGAACAATTTTGCAATCAGATGGATCAGGCTGATGGGGTGATAGTCAAACAACGAGCTGGCATCGGCCTTCTTGGGGATCTATGTAAGTAGCGCCTCATTCAGTTTGTGGAAGCCGCAGCCATTCATCAAGTATAGCTTGTGGAAGACATCACAAATGTCTTACTTGACGACATCCCAGCACGCGTGTAGAAATTCCGCGGTGAACCCATCAGGCCCCGGGGCCTTACCAGCTGGTAGTCGCTTGACAGCTGCCTAGATCTCAGATTCTGAGAACAGCACGTCAAGGCCGGACATGTCAAAGGTGGGGTGGCCAATGGCGTTGAGGTCGATGGAGAGGTTATGCTGCTCATGAGATCCAAAGATCGAAGAGAAGTACTGGAAGGCCGTACGCGCCATGTCAGCGTGATCCGAAACAGGGTTACCGTCACTTTGCAGCTGGAAGATGTGGTTTTTATGTCGCCGATGAGCTGCGTGGATCCTGAGGAAGGCGGTGCTCGTGTCGCCATCACGGAGCCATTTGAATCTCACATGCTTCCTCGCAATGGATCTCTCAAGGGAGGCAAGGCCAAGGTAAGCGCACTTCAATTTACGATGGAGCCACGCCTTGGCATAGGAAAGGGGGCGCAGGTCCTGGGCTGCGTCGAGCCGGGCAATGATTTCCCTGGCGAGGGACAACTGAAGGGAGACGTCACCAATCTTCTTCGCGCCCCAGCTTTGCAAGCTCCGTGCGGTGGCCTTAAGCCTGGCAAAGATGCATCGGAAAAGGTCTGGGTCTGGGGCTGTGCCGTTCCATGCCTCGGAGACGACATCCTGGAAGCCATCCCATTTGACCCAGTAACTCTGAAAAGTGGAAGCGCGGCCGCCCATGCGTGCGGGGGATGCAATCAATGATAAGGAGACAGTGGTCCGAAGTGGTCGACGCAAGGCACCGGAGGACGTAGTGCGGGTGCTCTGTATCCCAGCCCGGGGTGCAAAGGACTCGATCCTTGCGGACTAGAGTTGGTCGTTCCTGCTCACTCGACCATGTGTATCTCCAGCTGTGGAGGTATATATCACGCAGCTCGAGATCTGCGGTGAAGTGTCGGGACCTATTCATGGTGCGCCTATTGAGTCTGGCATTATTCTTGTCCTCGGCCGATAGGATTATGTTGGAATCTCCACCAAGCAGCCATGGCCCGGTGCATGTGGCTCGCTCGTCCTGCAAGTCAGAGAGGAATTCGATCTTGGTTAGGTCATCCTAAGGCCCATACACCCCAGTTAACCACCAGTGTTTACCTCCACCTATAGGTGATACAAGGGCGGTGATGTGGTGCACCCAATGGCCGGGTGGGAAAGCGCAAAGAGATCGCGCTACCATGATAGTAAGATGCCACCACGCGTTCCGTCAGCCGGCAGGAAGAAGAAGTCTAGAAATTGAGGACCCAGGGTCTCGATGACAATCGGCAACGAGATCAAACTCAACTTGGTTTCAAGAAGGCATACAATACATGGAGATTCAGCGGATAACGCGTTGCGAACTGCGGTGCGCTTGGCACGGCTGTTAAGGCCTCGCACATTCCAGAAAATTACTTTGAGGTTTCTATCCATGGAAAGGGTTGGAAGCCAGGGTGGTCAACATGCCAGATGGGCTAGACCTCGACAAGGCGGGACTGGGGCGGCATGGGCGCCACGGCGAGGAGGGCGGTGTGGTTGGAGGACACTTGCCACCCGTAGAAATCTGCAAATGCCTGAACGATGTCTCCAGCCAGTGGGCGCTCGAACAACTTGTTGTATCTCTCTAAGGCCTCATCAGAGATAGCTTCATCATCCGTAATGATGCCAGGTGCTTGAGCAAAACCCGTTTGGCCTTGGTCTCGGAGTCTAGACCCCGGTCCGCTTTGCCAATGCGGTCACTACGTCTAGGAGTGAAGTTGGGTGGCAATTCAAGACACCGGCGGTGAGCCGCCGGAGTGGGAAGGATTGGCATTGTGGGCATTTGCACCGCCGCGAGGAACTCATGTAGTTGTGGCTATCCCATCGGTGATAGATTGGCGGCAGCCTGGGTGGCCTGCGCGGTACATGGGAGCTGCATGGCGGTGTCAAGATCCGTGCCACGTGACTCGCAAGAAAAGGGAGGAGGTGGGCCTGCATTCATGCTTGGCATTGGTGGGCCTTGGATTTTCCCTAGTCTCAATGCACACAGCGCTGGGAGTGGGCCAGGGGCCAGCCAGGTCAGGGGATTGGACGGGCACTGGAGGTACACCTGACAAGGACGAATCCAGAGTGGAAGATGGTGCCAAAGGAGGAGGGAGCATGCAGAGCACATGATCTGATCCGGTCGGCCTAGATGTAGCCAGAATCGTCTCGCGAGGAGGAACGCTGGCAGGCGCGGGCTCCATCTGAGGGGCATTGGGATCAGCAACGGTCGCTTCAACAGTTTGATCACGGGGATCGCGCGGGGGGTGCGGCGGCGCGTAGCTGGAAAGGGCAGGCGCCAGACTTCTATTGGGTGGTGGCACGGTCAAAAGCAGTTGCTGGCTTAGCGCGGGCCCTGGGGTGGGCGCGACATCATGCGCCAAAGTGATTTGGAGTGTAGTTGGTAGGGAATCAGCAGTGGCAGCTCTAGAGATGCGCTGACAAGGCAAAGCCCTAGGGCCCCCAAGTGGGACAGGTGGGTGCGGGGCCAGGATGCCTTGCCAGCCTCGGTAGGGTAAGCGGTGATGCCTGCCGCCGTGCCGCGACGAGAGAAGGAAGGGCCGCGACCGCGGCCGGATTCCTGAGCGCGCGGGGGGAAGTCGTGGAGTTGCAGCCAACGTGGCGGAAGCGGCGGCGAGCCCGAGCCAGGATAGTTGGCAGAATCATCACCGTCGCTAGCCTGCGGAGGAGGTGGCGAGGGCGGGATTGGCTACCGGTAGTCCACCGACCTGGAGACGTGGATGGAAACGGGCCACCGCAGAAGGTTGAGCGCCAAGTGCTCGACGTGGTCGGGGTCGGCGTCCGGCATGACCGCATCACGCTCTAGGAGAAACATCTCCGAGATACGAGGGATGGCATCCATGTTTGGGGTCCAGGCCGAGAGCTTGAAGACGGACAAGTCTGACCCGAGGCGCATAGCCAGGTCCAGATCTTCGATCTGGCAGTATGGTGCGAGCAGCAACTCCGCAGAGCGCCGATGCCAGGCATGGTCAGGGATGCCATGAATCTCAATGAACACTTTGAAGAGAAGTTGCACTGGCTCCGCACCCTCGAGGTGGCTCTAGGGCTCGAACAGGAGGCGGAAGCGTGGGGAGCGCACCCGCCCGGCGGCCATGAGCGCACAGACCTCCAACGAGCAGAACCTGTAACATCCCAATTTTCAATTTGGATGTTATACATAGGTCATCATATGCATATCACATTTTATTTGCATTTTGGTTGTGATCCTAGAAATCTTAAGCAACTTAAGGACACAAGGAGAGAGTTGGAGGTTTCACATATTTTCATATTTGAATTTTTCTCAAATTTGAAAAGAGGATCAATTGATTTTAATATTTTTCTCTCCAATTATTTCCAATATTAAAAAAATAAATGAGTGGAGATAAAATGACTTCTTCAAAAGAGAGGAAATATTGGAGAAGAAATTTTAAAATCAAATTTATATTTTATTTGGATTTTGTTGCTATTTTAATTGAAATTAGAAAAATATGCATTTTTAGGCCAGAAAAATGTTCACTTTGTTCTAAATATTAGACTTAGACGGTGAAAATTGTTTCTGGTATTTTTAGATTTTTTTTTATATTTTATTAGGATTTTTCTTCAGGCGAAATTTTATTTAAAAAACAAAAAACCTCCTGCCCGACTAGGCCGAAGCCCAGCCGAGCAGGCCGGCCCCCTCCCGCGTCGCCTTCCTCCCGCGCGGAGAGACCGAGCCGCCGCCGCCACCCGAGTCCGGCCGGGGCACGACTCCCTGTCCGACCCGGCTCCCTTCCCCAAGCCGTCGCGCCCCCTCCCCGGCCCCTTTATATACGGAGCCCGCCACCCCCTCTTTCTCCACCACCACCCGCCGCCTCCCACCGCAAGCAGCAGTAGCCGGAGCCGCCGCAGTCGCTCGCCGCCGCCGCTGCAGCCGCTGCCTCGCCCGACGCCGCTCCGCCGCCCGCAGCCCCGCGCCGCCGTCCGCCGAAGCCCTGCCTCGCCGTCTCGCCGGATCCCACCGTCGTTGCCGCCGGTGAATTTTCCCCGGTTAACCGGTAAAAACCCGATCTAGTTTTTCTCTCGGTTTTCTCTGGTTTAGTTTTTTTAGGGTTTTTCTCTCGGTTTTTCAATCAGTTTTAATTTGCGGGCGTTTGTCCGTTAATCCTGTGTAGCGAACGTTTCCGTTCGTTTAGTTCTTCTAGCGAACGTTCGTTCATTAGATTTTTTTTCTTTTTATTTTATTTTCGGCCAGGGACCTATCTGCGAATACTTTTCTCACCGATTAGTCCCTGATCTTCAAACCCTCGCAACTTTTTGCTCGTTAGTCCAAATCCAGTGAAACCAACGCCAAAATCTTTGTCTTGTTCCCCTCTTTCCAGTTAACCTACTTGAACATGATTTTGACAATTTAAAATTTGGTTTCAAGCAGATTTGAATTCGAACTTCTTTTGATCGTAGTTTGAGTTTCGTAGCTCCGATTTGATTGATTCTTTTTGCAAATCGAAGCTCTTCAGTTGAAATTTCAGTTTGGATCTTTTCTTTTGAGTTTTACCCTTGCATCTTATGCTTGAAGTGCTTATGTATGTTATTGTTTGTTTACGATAGAGTTTCCGAGTGCGAAGTGTGCTACTACGAGTCACTAGGGTTTTCAGATCGTCAGCAAGGCAAGTAACACTTTGATCATATCCCCTATTTACCCAGTTTTTTATGCATTAGTATCAATCCTCAAACATTGCATGAGTAGGATCTATTTAACATGTGGGTTTTGGGAAGTTGTTGTTGAGGTAGTACCTATTGCCCTTTTATTCAAACCTTGGGGAGTTACTACGTTACGCTTATTATACTTTGCTATGCTATGCTCGTAGACGTGGTTTGGTTTGAGTGATTCATGACAGATGTGAGTATATTTATGAACTAAGGGTTTGTTTAAGGTGGCTACTTTAACACACATCTGGGTGGATTGTTTGTGGGCACCTGGGGTAATCCAATGCTGTCCAAAGGAGAATCCCGGGGTATCCGTGTGATTTTTCCTATGGTTTGCCACCCAGGCTCAAAAGGGATCATAAGATTATTCATGCTGGAAACTTCCGCGTGCAGCCACAAGCCATTATGGGCTCTGGCATAGTTGAGTATGTTGTGTGACCTCTTTCAGTGGTAGGCTAGCAGATGTAGGGGATGTAGGTGGTACTGTCTACCCAAAGTAAAGAGTTAATGCTTCTGAAAGACTGTGTCTCGGTCATCTGTTTCTCAAACATCATGTAGTGCGAGAAATCCAACGAAGGAGATCGAGTCTTGTGGGGAAAAGTGTGCAAACCTCTGCGGAGTGTATTAGTTCTAATCATGGTTAGCCGTGTCCCCGGTTATGGACATCTTGAGTATCTGGTACTTGAATTATTGATTTGATCTCATCACTCTACTTAATTAATTTGTGGGTTGATGATTATTAATTTGGGATTGAGTTGGAGGAACCTTCTCAATGTTTTCAACAAACTTTGTAGTTAAATAAAATACATTCCTTTGTTGTAGGGAAAAACTAGCTTTGTGCAAATGTTAACCATAGAGCCTCCACCAGCCAAATATGCATATAGTTATAGCTGTTACATGTTCATTGCTCTATAGTGTTATTTTGCCAGCATATTCCATGTGCTGACCCGTTCGGGCTGCAGCGTATTATGTTGCAGAGTTTTCAAACGAAGAGTAAGGTGCGCTAGGTCGTTGTCGTGCACTCAGCTATGCCGTTGGAGTTGATGGACTCATTTACCTTCGAAGCTTCCATTGTTATCTTATTTAGATGGCTTTCAACCATATTATTGTAATAAGTTCTCTTTTGAGACATTCGATGTAATAAGTGTGTGTTGGAACTCTGTTATAAATCCTTCGAGTACTGTGTGTGTCAGCATTACCGATCCAGGGATAACACTTATGCACAGAGATTTGACCGTCTGAGGTCGGATCGCTACAGAACCGAATGAGAAAATCGTCTTGGCGGCGTCGGTGGATGGAGAACGTGTCCAGGGGAGAGAGAATTGCTCGCGGAGCACACGGACCACGTCCTTGCATGACACGCCCGAGCGATGGCCAGCAGGCATGGTGATGAGTGCACATTGGAGGGAGGCCTCAGCCTTGTCAATCTCCGTCGAGCGTGGGAGGAAGCAGAGCACTCTCGCCGGCCGAAGCAACATGTGTCCAGACATGAGGGACAGGAGCGCGGCGGCCGAAGCCGAGGACGCGGGGGAAGGCGGCGGCGAGGGGTTTGCGGCGGAGGGGCTTGAAGCTGGTGGGATGGGCGGGGCGGAGGGCAGGGACCAGGACCTGGAAGACGCGGGTCTGGAGGTGCCGGTCATGCCAAGGTCCGACGACCCAGAGGAACGCGGGCGGTGGCGCTTGGCAGACGACGACGAAGGGGGTGCGCGGGGGTGCGTGCACACACGGGCGATGTGGCCGAAGAAACGGTAGCGTTTGCACCGCACGTCCTTCTGGCACTCCGACCTGGGGTGGCCATGGCCAAGGCACCACGGGCACTCAGCTTCTCCGGTGGGGCGCGGCTCTAAGGTGGGAGAGCGCGGGGCGCGTAGACGATGCCGTCGGGGGGGGGTATGGCCGGCGGCTTTGGACGACCACCCAGTCATTGTGCTCCTCTCGCGCGGGGGCCTTGGCGCGGCGGGCGAGTCGGAGGCGAAGGGAGGCGCTCGACGCGGGCATCGCCGGGGAAGAGGAGACCAAGGCGTCGCGGTAGGAGCCACGGCCGCCGGAGGAGCCAGCCGACGAGGGGCTGGATTCGAGCCATCGTGCCTCGCGGGAGCGGCCTCCGACAACAGCAGTGGGGGAGGGCATGGCGGCCAGGGACGGGCGGCGCGGCCTGGGGGCGGGCGCCGCGGCGGGGGGCGATGGACGCCGGGGCCGGAGTGGCCGCCGGCAGGGGCTAGGCGCGGGAGTGGGGAGCGGGAAGCGAGGGAGATTCCTGTGTCTCTAATCTGTTATTGATTTCATTTACTAGTTGATAAATACTACTCCACGCGTTGATGAATACTATTAGTACAGATCGGCACGATACGCACACGACTTGTTAAGTCTAATTGATGAAATGTTTCGTCTGTGTGCCTTCGTCTGCAGTCTTACGAACATTGCATCTGCAAACAAACCTCGGCTCTTAGGCTATATTTCTCTAATTATTATTTACTTTGATTAAATTAATATTTTAAAATTTATTATTAATTATTATTATATTTTAGGCTTGCACTATTTTTTGTGCGTAGGTAATCAGCTTTAACAGGCCAAGGCATCATCTCGGCATGCCGATGTCGTTGTCCCGCTCGCATCGCCAAGTTCTGTCACCACCTTGGCGCACTACCCTGTGTCGGCACCGCCGCGTCGTCACTTCATCAAGTCAATGTCCACCATGCCGACCTGTTTCGACACGTCGGTTGATATGGGTGCTTCGGCGTCGCCCTACCGACCCGCTGCAGCAAGCTCGACTGGACCTGGGACTTCGTTATCGCTTCATCAACTGTTCTCGTCGTATTCCTTGTTCCTATGGTCTAATGGGGCGTTTTCAATTTCATTATCTTTGTCATGTCATTTTCTTCAAGTTTCAACCTCTTAAGGTTCGTGGTTTCGCTCATTTGTCAAAGAAGCAACTTATTTTACCTCTTCCTCTTCTCTCCGTTTTCATCCCTAGATCTCGGGCCGAGATCTCTTATAAGTGGGGGAGAGTTGTGACGACCCGAGACCGACACTCCAGATACCTTTCAGTTATTTCGTTGTTGTCGTGTGTTTTATTTGCTTGTTGCATTCATCACGTCATCATGAGCATTGCACCCACATGTTTTCATAGAACTTGCATCCACTCGTAGTTGCCGCTTCTTCCTTGTCTCTGTTGACCTTCTCTCAGATCAACCGGACCGCTCCGTTCTCTCTCTTCTCTGAGTCCATCAAACCCCCCTTATCTCCGTGGCCTTTCGTCAAACCCCTCGCGCGCGTCCGAAAGCTGTCCCGAACCCAAACCGGGCAGTCGTGACAGATGGGACTGGATCATCTCCAAACATCCCTAAAATATCTTCGGTTCATTTTTTGGACTACCTAACCTATTTATATCGGACCGTACGATTTAATCGGAGGGTCCAAATAACCCCTACCCTAACCCACTCGCAATATATACCCGTCCAACCCTAAAATCTAGGAGAGATGTCCCATCCATCCTTTCTCCCCTGCAGCCACCTTCCAAATCCTCCTTGGAGTCTGATAACCCACAAGTATAGGGGATCGCAACAGTTTTCGAGGGTAGAGTATTCAACCCAAATTTATAGATTCGACATAAGGGGAGCCAAAGAATATTTGAAGGCATTAGCACCTGAGTTGTCAATTCAACCACACCCGGAGATTAATTATCTGCACCAAATTGATCAGTAGCAAAGTAGTTTGATACTTTTGATAGTAGTGACAGCAGCAACGGTAACAGTAACAGTGATAGCAGTATTTTTTGTAGCAAGTGTAACAGTGATGATAGCAGTAGTAACTTAGCAGAAACAATATAAGATAAATTCGTAGGCATTGGATCGGTGACTTGTCGGATGATATTCATCATGTGACAGTTATAACCTAGGGCGATACGGCACTAGCTCCAGTTCATCGATATAATGTAGGCATGTATTCTGTAAATAGTCATATGTGCTTTATTAAAAGAACATGCATGACATCTTTTGTCCTACCCTCCCGTGGCAGTGGGGTCCATATTGGAAACTAAGGGATATTAAGGCCTCCTTTTAATAGAGAACCGGAACAAAGCATTAACACATAGTGAATACATGAACTACTTAAACTACGTTCATCACCGAGAGTGGGCCCGGTTGTTGTCACTCCGGGGTTGTCGGATCATAACCGTAGTAGGTGACTATAACTTGCAGGATCGGATCTAAAACATGGATATAATGATGAATTCATAAACGGTTCAGATCTGAGTTCATGGCACCCGGGCCCAAAGTGACAAGCATTAAGCATAGCAAAGTCGTAGCAACATCAATCTAAGAACATAGTGGATACTAGGGATCAGGCCCTAACAAAACTAACTCGATTACATGATGAATCTCATCCAACTCCTCATCGACCAGCGAGCCTACGAAGGAATTACTCACTCCCGGTGGGGAGCATCATGGAATTGGCGATGGAGATTGGTTGATGATGACGAAGAACGAAGATCCCCCTCTCTAGAGCCCCAATAAGACTCCAGATCTGCCCTCGCGAAGAAGAACAGGGCTTGGCGACGGCTCCGTCTTGTGGATCGCAATAATTCTTTCTCCCTGATTTTTTTTCTCTGAAATAGGAATTTATAGTGTCAGGGTTGAGGTCTGCGGGGCCATCAAGTGGGTACAACCCACCTGGGCACGCCAGGAGAGGGGGCGCACCCTGGTGGGTTGTGCCCACCCAGGGGCCCCTCTCTGGTCGGTCTTGGCTCAAGAAATTCTCTTTTATTCCAAAAAAATCCTTGCGAAGTTTCGTTCCATTCCGAGAACTTTTATTTCTGCACAAAAACAACACCATGGTAGTTCTGCTGAAAACAGCGTCAGTCCGGGGTTAGTTTCATTCAAATCATGCAAATTAGAGTCCAAAACAAGAGGAAAAGCGTGAAAAAAAAGTAGATACGTTGGAGATGTATCAATTCCCCCAAGCTTAAACCTTTGCTTGTCCTCAAGCAATTCAGTTGATAAACTGAAAGTGAGAAAGAAAAACTTTTACGAAGTCTTTTGCTCTTGTTTGCATAAATAAGCTTAAACAGCACACAGGTTTTCAGCCAACATTATAACTAACCATGTCAACAATAACTCTTAAAGATTATAATGATTCATATCAATGACATAATCAGCTAGTGAGCAATAATAAGATATCTCAAACAGCAACACGTTGTCAAAACAACCATGATATAATATTTCAATAGTGGTATCTCGCTAGCCCTTTCTGAGACCGCAAAACATAAATGCAGAGCACCTCCAAAGTTCAAGCAGTGACTAAACATTGTAATTCATGGTAGAAAAGATCCAGTCATGAGGCACTCAACATTAGCTACACACAATGCATAAATCATGACAGTTGTGCTCTACTCAGTTTCTGGCGCTTGTTTTTTAGAAGGTGGTGACACAACATAAAAGTAAATAGAAAGTCCCTTCGCAGAGGTAAGCAGTGATTTGCAGAGGTGCCAGAGCTCAATTTTTAAAACAGAGATACATGATATTTTGAGACATGCACCCTTCTTATTCAGTTCACGACCATCAGTTATCAACATCTTCCATGCTAAGCACGCTAGTGGCGGTTCCCAAGCGATAAAGTAAAGGTTTACTCGCCTTCCACCATCAATCACACTCCATGGCTTGTCCGAAACAACGGGTGCCGTCCATACCAACATCAGTCCCGGGGGAGTTTTGTTTAACTATTTGCATTTTTTAGTTCGGAACTGGGAATCCCTATTACCGCCCATTTTCTCGTGCGATGGCGAGTGAATAAACACTCGACCTGAGAATAACCCGCTTAGCACGGAAGATATCGACCACCTCCTGTCGTTCAATGAATGAACCAAGAACACAAAAGGATATTTTTTAGAAGTTTTTAGAGGTGGCACATGCAAATTTACTTAGGACGGCGGGATAATACCGTATATAGGTAGGTATGGTGGACTCATCTGGAATAACTTTGGGTTCAAGGTTTTTGATGTACAAGCAGAGTTCCCGCTTAGTACAGGCTAAGGCTAGCAATTTAGATTGAGAAGCGGCCAGCTAGAGAGCAACAACGATCATAACCATGCACTATGCATAAGTAACATTGGACACTAGCATGAGTAGGATATGAACACCATGAACATAAATATTATAGAGGCTATGTCGGTTTTGATTCAACTACATGCATGAACATGTACCAAGTCAAGCCACTCGAACATTCAGAGGAGGATACCATATCATCATACTACATCACAATCATTTTAACGCTGTGTTGATATCCGAGATAAATCATTATCCACTCCTAGCTACTTATGCATGGCATGAGAAACTATAATCTCTAATTGTCATTGCAAACATGTTTAATTATAATGGGCCTATTGGGGATCATAGCAGAATTTTAAAATTTTCTACGCATCACCAAGATCCATCTATGGAGTCTACTAGCAACGAGAGGGAAGGAGTGCATCTACATACCCTTGTAGATCGCGAGCGGAAGCGTTCTAGTGAACGGGGTTGATGGAGTCGTACTCGTCGTGATCCAAATCACCGATGACCGAGCGCCGAACGGACGGCACCTCCGCGTTCAACACACGTACGGAGCAGCAACGTCTCCTCCTTCTTGATCCAGCAAGGGGGAGGAGAGGTTGATGGAGATCCAGCAGCACGACGGCGTGGTGGTGGAAGTAGCGGGGATCCCGGCAGGGCTTCGCCAAGCACAAGCGGGAGGGAGAGGTGTTGCAGGGGGGAGAGGGAGGCGCCAGGGGCTGTGGTCCTGCTGCCCTCCCTCCCCCCCACTATTTATAGGGGCCCTGGGGGGCGCCGGCCCCCTGGAGATCCCATCTGGGGGGGCGGCGGCCAAGGGGGTGGCTTGCCCCCCAAGCCAAGTGGGCCCCCCCCACCCCCAGGGTTTCCAACCCTAGGCGCAGGGGAGGCCCATGGGGGCGCACCAGCCCACCAGTGGCTGGTTTCCCTCCCCACTTCAGCCCATGGGGCCCTCCGGGATAGGTGGCCCCACCCAATGGACCCCCGGGACCCTTCCGGTGGTCCCGGTACAATACCGATAACCCCCGAAACTTTCCCGGTGGCCGAAACTGGACTTCCTATATATAATTCTTCACCTCCGGACCATTCCGGAACTCCTCGTGACGTCCGGGATCTCATCCGGGACTCCGAACAACTTTCGGGTTTCCGCATACTAATATCTCTAACAACCCTAGCGTCACCGAACCTTAAGTGTGTAGACCCTACGGGTTCGGGAGACATGCAGACATGACCGAGACGGCTCTCCGGTCAATAACCAACAGCGGGATCTGGATACCCATGTTGGCTCCCACATGTTCCACGATGATCTCATCGGATGAACCACGATGTCGAGGATTCAATCAATCCCGTATACAATTCCCTTTGTCAATCGGTACGTTACTTGCCCGAGATTCGATCGTCGGTATCCCAATACCTTGTTCAATCTCGTTACCGGCAAGTCACTTTACTCGTACCGTAATGCATGATCCCGTGGCTAACTCCTTAGTCACATTGAGCTCATTATGATGATGCATTACCGAGTGGGCCCAGAGATACCTCTCCGTCATACGGAGTGACAAATCCCAGTCTCGATCCGTGCCAACTCAACAGACACTTTCGGAGATACCCGTAGTGCACCTTTATAGTCACCCAGTTACGTTGTGACGTTTGGTACACCCAAAGCACTCCTACGGTATCCGGGAGTTGCACGATCTCATGGTCTAAGGAAATGATACTTGACATTGGAAAAGCTCTAGCAAACGAACTACACGATCTTTGTGCTATGCTTAGGATTGGGTCTTGTCCATCACATCATTCTCCTAATGATGTGATCCCGTTATCAATGACATCCAATGTCCATAGTCAGGAAACCATGACTATCTGTTGATCAACGAGCTAGTCAACTAGAGGCTCACTAGGGACACGTTGTGGTCTATGTATTCACACATGTATTACGATTTCCGGATAACACAATTATAGCATGAACAATAGACAATTATCATGAACAAGGAAATATAATAATAACCATTTTATTATTGCCTCTAGGGCATATTTCCAACAGTCTCCCACTTGCACTAGAGTCAATAATCTAGTTACATTGTGATGAATCGAACACCCATAGAGTTCTGGTGTTGATCATGTTTTGCTCTAGGGAGAGGTTTAGTCAACGGATCTGCTACATTCAGGTCCGTATGTACTTTACAAATATCTATGTCTCCATTTTGAACACTTTCACGAATGGAGTTGAAGCGACGCTTGATATGCCTGGTCTTCCTGTGAAACCTGGGCTCCTTGGCAAGGGCAATAGCTCCAGTGTTGTCACAGAAGAGAGTCATCGGGCCCGACGCATTGGGAATCACCCCTAGGTCGGTAATGAACTCCTTCATCCAGATTGCTTCTTGCGCTGCCTCTGAGGCCGCCATGTACTCCGCTTCACATGTAGATCCCGCCACGACGCTTTGCTTGCAACTGCACCAGCTTACTGCCCCTCCATTCAAAATATACACGTATCCGGTTTGTGACTTCGAGTCATCCAGATCTGTGTCGAAGCTAGCGTCGACGTAACCCTTTACGACGAGCTCTTCGTCACCTCCATAAACGAGAAACATATCCTTAGTCCTCTTCAGGTACTTCAGGATATTCTTGACCGCTGTCCAGTGTTCCATGCCGGGATTACTTTGGTACCTTCCTACCAAACTTACGGCAAGGTTTACATCAGGTCTGGTACACAGCATGGCATACATAATAGACCCTATGGCCGAGGCATAGGGGATGACACTCATCTTTTCTCTATCTTCTGCCGTGGTCGGGCATTGAGCCGTGCTCAATTGCACACCTTGCAATACAGGCAAGAACCCCTTCTTGGACTGATCCATATTGAACTTCTTCAATATCTTGTCAAGGTACGTACTCTGTGAAAGACCAATGAGGCGTCTTGATCTATCTCTATAGATCTTGATGCCTAATATATAAGCAGCTTCTCCAAGGTCCTTCATTGAAAAACACTTATTCAAATAGGCCTTTATACTTTCCAAGAATTCTATATCATTTCCCATCAATAGTATGTCATCCACATATAATATGAGAAATGCTACAGAGCTCCCACTCACTTTCTTGTAAACACAGGCTTCTCCATAAGTCTGTGTAAACCCAAACGCTTTGATCATCTCATCAAATCGAATGTTCCAACTCCGAGATGCTTGCACCAGCCCATAGATGGAGCGCTGGAGCTTGCATACCTTGTTAGCATTCTTAGGATCGACAAAACCTTCCGGCTGCATCATATACAATTCTTCCTTAAGAAAGCCGTTAAGGAATGCCGTTTTGACGTCCATTTGCCATATCTCATAATCATAGAATGCGGCAATTGCTAACATGATTCGGACGGACTTCAGCTTCGCTACGGGTGAGAAAGTCTCATCGTAGTCAACCCCTTGAACTTGTCGATAACCCTTAGCGACAAGTCGAGCCTTATAGATGGTCACGTTACCATCCGCGTCTGTCTTCTTCTTAAAGATCCATTTATTTTCTATGGCTCGCCGATCATCGGGCAAGTCAGTCAAAGTCCATACTTCGTTTTCATACATGGATCCTATCTCGGATTGCATGGCTTCAAGCCATTTGTTGGAATCCGGGCCCGCCATCGCTTCTTCATAGTTCGAAGGTTCACCGTTGTCTAACAACATGATTTCCAGGACAGGGTTGCCGTACCACTCTGGTGCGGAACGTGTCCTTGTGGACCTACGAAGTTCAGCAGTAACTTGATCCGAAGCTTCATGATCATCATCATTAACTTCCTCCCCAGTCGGTGTAGGCACCACAGGAACATCTTCCCGCGCTGCGCTACTTTCCGGTTCGGAAGGGGTGACTATCACCTCATCAAGTTCCACTTTCCTCCCACTCACTTCTTTCGAGAGAAACTCTTTCTCCAGAAAGGACCCGTTCTTGGCAACAAAGATCTTGCCTTCGGATCTGAGGTAGAAGGTATACCCAATGGTTTCCTTAGGGTATCCTATGAAGACGCATTTTTCCGACTTGGGTTCGAGCTTTTCAGGTTGAAGTTTCTTGACATAAGCATCGCATCCCCAAACTTTTAGAAACGACAGCTTAGGTTTCTTCCCAAACCATAATTCATACGGTGTCGTCTCAACGGATTTCGACGGAGCCCTATTTAAAGTGAATGCGGCAGTCTCTAAAGCATAGCCCCAAAATGAGAGCGGTAGATCGGTAAGAGACATCATAGATCGCACCATATCCAATAGAGTGCGATTACGACGTTCGGACACACCATTTCGCTGAGGTGTTCCAGGCGGCGTGAGTTGTGAAACGATTCCACATTTCCTTAAGTGCGTACCAAATTCGTGACTTAAATATTCTCCACCACGATCTGATCGTAAGAACTTTATTTTCCTGTCACGTTGATTCTCAACCTCACTCTGAAATTCCTTGAACTTTTCAAAGGTTTCAGACTTGTGTTTCATTAGGTAGACATACCCATATCTACTTAAGTCATCAGTGAGAGTGAGAACATAACGATAGCCACCGCGAGCCTCAACACTCATTGGACCGCACACATCAGTATGTATGATTTCCAATAAGTTGGTTGCTCGCTCCATTGTTCCGGAGAACGGAGTCTTGGTCATCTTACCCATGAGGCATGGTTCGCACGTGTCAAATGATTCGTAATCAAGAGACTCCAAAAGTCCATCTGCATGGAGCTTCTTCATGCGTTTGACACCAATGTGACCAAGGCGGCAGTGCCACAAGTATGTGGGACTATCGTTATCAACTTTACATCTTTTGGTATTCACACTATGAATATGTGTAACATCACGTTCGAGATTCATCAAGAATAAACCATTGACCAGCGGGGCATGACCATAAAACATATCTCTCATATAAATAGAACAACCATTATTCTCGGATTTAAATGAGTAGCCATCTCGAATTAAACGAGATCCAGATACAATGTTCATGCTCAAAGCTGGCACTAAATAACAATTATTGAGGTTTAAAACTAATCCCGTAGGTAAATGCAGAGGTAGCGTGCCGACGGCGATCACATCGACCTTGGAACCATTCCCGACGCGCATCGTCACCTCGTCCTTCGCCAGTCTCCGCTTATTCCGCAGCTCCTGTTTTGAGTTACAAATATGAGCAACCGCACCGGTATCAAATACCCAGGAGCTACTACGAGTACTGGTAAGGTACACATCAATTACATGTATATCACATATACCTTTGGTGTTGCCGGCCTTCTTGTCCGCTAAGTATTTGGGGCAGTTCCGCTTCCAGTGACCACTTCCCTTGCAATAAAAGCACTCAGTCTCAGGCTTGGGTCCATTCCTTGGCTTCTTCCCGGCAACTGGTTTACCGGGCGCGGCAACTCCCTTGCCGTCTTTCTTGAAGTTCTTCTTACCCTTGCCTTTCTTGAACTTAGTGGTTTTATTCACCATCAACACTTGATGTTCCTTTTTGATCTCCACCTCCGCTGATTTCAGCATTGAATATACCTCAGGAATGGTCTTTTCCATCCCCTGCATATTGAAGTTCATCACAAAGCTCTTGTAGCTTGGTGGAAGCGACTGAAGGATTCTGTCAATGACCGCGTCATCCGGGAGATTCACTCCCAGCTGAGACAAGCGGTTGTGTAACCCAGACATTCTGAGTATGTGCTCACTGACAGAACTATTTTCCTCCATTTTACAACTGAAGAACTTGTCGGAGACTTCATATCTCTCGACCCGGGCATGAGCTTGGAAAACCATTTTCAGCTCTTCGAACATCTCATATGCTCCATGTTTCTCAAAACGCTTTTGGAGCCCCGGTTCTAAGCTGTAAAGCATGCCGCACTGAACGAGGGAGTAATCATCAGCACGTGATTGCCAAGCGTTCATAACGTCTTGGTTCTCTGGGATGGGTGCTTCACCTAGCGGTGCTTCTAGGACATAATCTTTCTTGGCAGCTATGAGGATGATCCTCAGGTTCCGGACCCAGTCCGTATAGTTGCTGCCATCATCTTTCAGCTTGGTTTTCTCTAGGAACGCGTTGAAGTTGAGGACAACGTGGGCCATTTGATCTACAAGACATATTGTAAAGATTTTAGACTAAGTTCATGATAATTAAGTTCATCTAATCAAATTATTCAATGAACTCCCACTCAGATAGACATCCCTCTAGTCATCTAAGTGAAACATGATCCGAGTTAACTAGGCCGTGTCCGATCATCACGTGAGACGGACTAGTCAAGATCGGTGAACATCTCCATGTTGATCGTATCTTCTATACGACTCATGCTCGACCTTTCGGTCTTCCGTGTTCCGAGGCCATGTCTGTACATGCTAGGCTCGTCAAGTCAACCTAAGTGTATTGCGTGTGTTCCGAGGCCATGTCTGTACATGCTAGGCTCGTCAACACCCGTTGTATGCGAACGTTAGAATCTATCACACCCGATCATCACGTGGTGCTTCGAAACAACGAACCTTCGCAACGGTGCACAGTTAGGGGGAACACTTTCTTGAAATTATTATAAGGGATCATCTTACTTACTACCGTCGTTCTAAGCAAATAAGATGCAAAACATGATAAACATCACATGTAATCAAATAGTGACATGATATGGCCAATATCATTTTGCTCCTTTGATCTCCATCTTCGGGGCGCCATGATCATCTTCGTCACCGGCATGACACCATGATCTCCATCATCATGATCTCCATCATCGTGTCTTCATGAAGTTGTCACGCCAACGATTACTTCTACTTCTATGGCTAACGCGTTTAGCAATAAAGTAAAGTAATTTACATGGCGTTATTCAATGACACGCAGGTCATACAAAAAATGAAGACAACTCCTATGGCTCCCGCCGGTTGTCATACTCATCGACATGCAAGTCGTGATTCCTATTACAAGAATATGATCAATCTCATTCATCACATCCTTTTGGCCATATCACGTCACAAGGCACATGCTGCAAAAACAAGTTAGACGTCCTCTAATTGTTGTTGCAAGTTTTTACGTGGCTTCTATAGGTTTCTAGCAAGAACATTTCTTACCTACGTAAAACCACAATGTGATATGCCAATTTCTATTTACCCTAAGGACCCTTTTCATCGAATCCGTTCCGACTAAAGTGGGAGAGACAGACACCCGCTAGCCACCTTATGCAACTAGTGCATGTCAGTCGGTGGAACCTGTCTCACGTAAGTGTACGTGTAAGGTCGGTCCGGGCCGCTTCATCCCACAATACCGTCGAAACAAGATAAGACTAGTAGTGACAAGAAAAATTGACAACATCTACGCCCACAACTGCTTTGTGTTCTACTCATGCATAGTAACTACGCATAGGCCTGGCTCATGATGCCACTGTTGGGGATCGTAGCAGAATTTTAAAATTTTCTACGCATCACCAAGATCCATCTATGGAGTCTACTAGCAACGAGAGGGAAGGAGTGCATCTACATACCCTTGTAGATCGCGAGCGGAAGCGTTCTAGTGAACGGGGTTGATGGAGTCGTACTCGTCGTGATCCAAATCACCGATGACCGAGCGCCGAACGGACGGCACCTCCGCGTTCAACACACGTACGGAGCAGCGACGTCTCCTCCTTGTTGATCCAGCAAGGGGGAAGGAGAGGTTGATGGAGATCCAGCAGCACGACGGCGTGGTGGTGGAAGTAGCGGGGATCCCGGCAGGGCTTCGCCAAGCACAAGCGGGAGGGAGAGGTGTTGCAGGGGGAGAGGGAGGCGCCAGGAGCTGTGGTCCTGCTGCCCTCCCTCCCCCCCACTATTTATAGGGGCCCTGGGGGGGCGCCGGCCCCCTGGAGATCCCATCTGGGGGGGCGGCGGCCAAGGGGGTGGCTTGCCCCCCAAGCCAAGTGGGGCGCCCCCCCCACCCCCAGGGTTTCCAACCCTAGGCGCAGGGGAGGCCCATGGGGGGCGCACCAGCCCACCAGTGGCTGGTTTCCCTCCCCAATTCATCCCATGGGGCCCTCCGGGATAGGTGGCCCCACCCGGTGGACCCCCGGGACCCTTCCGGTGGTCCCGGTACAATACCGATAACCCCCGAAACTTTCCCGGTGGCCGAAACTGGACTTCCTATATATAATTCTTCACCTCGGGACCATTCCGGAACTCCTCGTGACGTCCGGGATCTCATCCGGGACTCTGAACAACTTTCGGGTTTCCGCATACTAATATCTCTACAACCCTAGCGTCACCGAACCTTAAGTGTGTAGACCCTATGGGTTCGGGAGACATGCAGACATGACCGAGACGCTTCTCCGGTCAATAACCAACAGCGGGATCTGGATACCCATGTTGGCTCCCACATGTTCCACGATGATCTCATCGGATGAACCACGATGTCGAGGATTCAATCAATCCCGTATACAATTCCCTTTGTCAATCGGTACGTTACTTGCCCGAGATTCGATCGTCGGTATCCCAATACCTTGTTCAATCTCGTTACCGGCAAGTCTCTTTACTCGTACCGTAATGCATGATCCCGTGGCTAACTCCTTAGTCACATTGAGCTCATTATGATGATGCATTACCGAGTGGGCCCAGAGATACCTCTCCGTCATACGGAGTGACAAATCCCAGTCTCGATCCGTGCCAACTCAACAGACACTTTCGGAGATACCCGTAGTGCACCTTTATAGTCGCCCAGTTACGTTGTGACGTTTGGTACACCCAAAGCACTCCTACGGTATCCGGGAGTTGCACGATCTCATGGTCTAAGGAAATGATACTTGACATTGGAAAAGCTCTAGCAAACGAACTACACGATCTTTGTGCTATGCTTAGGATTGGGTCTTGTCCATCACATCATTCTCCTAATCATGTGATCCCGTTATCAATGAAATCCAGTGTCCATAGTCAGGAAACCATGACTATCTGTTGATCAACGAGCTAGTCAACTAGAGGCTCACTAGGGACACGTTGTGGTCTATGTATTCACACATGTATTACGATTTCCGGATAACACAATTATAGCATGAACAATAGACAATTATCATGAACAAGGAAATATAATAATAACCATTTTATTATTGCCTCTAGGGCATATTTCCAACAGGGCCGAAGCCTGGATACTAGGTTAAACATATTTACACAAACAGAACAAGTTGAGTTCATACCAGTTTCTCTCTGCCACGGCCAGCTCATCGAATATCGTCATTATTGCCTTTCACTTGCACGACCGAACGATATGAAAATAATAATTGTGCAAGAGTGCCATGGACTAAGTTGGAATCTGCAAGACATTTTATTCAACAGGAGAAGACAAGGTAAAATGTGCTCTTTATTAGTTCAACAATTATTCATATGAGAGCCACTCAACATTTTCATCGTGGTCTTCTCCTCGGTAAGACTCGAATAAAAAATAAAAGAAATTCAGAGAAACACACTAAAATATTTTTGGAGCTTTTGGTTTTCTTTGACAAGCAAATAAAAGGGAAAAGCAAAAATGAGAAAAACTGTTTACACGGGAAAGCTCCCAACAAGCAAAAGAAGAACAAGGAAATCTTTTTGAGTTTTCTTTTTAGTACTACTACTAAGCATGCAAAGAAAGTAAATTACTACAACTAATTTTTTTGGTTTTTCTAAAGTTTTTCAAACACACAAGTAGAAAGCAAGAAAATAAATCTAAGCATGGATAATACAATGAAAAAGTGTGAACGCCGACAAATAGAATGATATGTGAACATGAATATAATGTCGGTGAGAACACATACTCCCCCAAGCTTAGGCTTTTGGCCTAAGTTGGTAATCGATTAGTAGCCTAGAGGGTAGTAGGGATCCTGAGGAGCAGGCATCCACTCATCCCACTGCTGAGGTACCTGCGCAGCCTCTGCAGGAGCGTGAGCGTTCCAGTAGGTGATGATGTCTGCAGGCATAATCCTATATCCGCCCCTGGCAGCAGAATCAAACAAAGCAGGTGCAGGCAAGGGGATAACATCACGAGTTGTAACGCTATAGACCAGGTTATAAGGAATGGCAATATCAGGATGATCATGTGCAAGAAAGTGATGGTGATCCATGGCTGGGTAAACCTTGGTCAGACGGTAATCATGAGGGCGTATCTCAACCTCGAAGTGAGCCTCCAAACGAGTAGCAAAAATCCCACCATGTATTTTACCCTGGGATTTATTAAGGTGCAGGCGACGAACAACGATAGCTCCCAAGCTATACGTGTTGTCGCCCTCAAGTGCACGACGTAAAACAGCAAGGTCCGGTGAACTAAGTGCACCCACCTTCTCCCTAGCAAGCAAGCATTTGGTAATAAAGAGTGCAAAGTAACGAACAGCAGGAAAATGTAAGCCAGCGGCGATGGTGGCTGACACTCTTCTCTCATCACCCACTGTCAAAGTGCGACAAAAGTCCTCAAACTCGGCCGGCCTAGGCTCAGCCAAGCTCCCATCAGACGGGATCATGCATATGTTACAAAATTCAGTAAGTAGTATCTGATGGTTTTCAGCATATAAGTCAAAGCTCGCTTCAGGAGGATCATTTCTAGGAACGAAAGTAAAACTTTGAACAAAGATGTTTGTGAGGATTTGGTGTTGTTCACACTCATCTACGATGAAGTCCGTGAGGCCAACATTAGCGATGTATTGCATGTCTCATGGATTCCAGCCTCTTGTGGGAACAGGATGTGCGGCCATTCGCACGGCCGTACCTCCGCCAACCTCCGAGGGTGGAGATCACTGTCAGAAGACTCCCCAATAACACCCTTGGAGTTCTTCTTTGAGCCAAACTTCCTGAAGATATTCATGTCCGCGTATAATTTTTCCTATGAACAAAAATCTGAATTTTTAGTTCACAAAATTTTCTCAACAAAACTTCACAAAATTGATAGCAACTACTCATAGGGATATATAGAGGCCATAGCAAGCATTCGAACTACTTAGAACACTAAGAATTCAACATGCAAGCACATCTACAGCAGCACCAAGAGTAGCTAATTATTCAAAGTATATACCACTAAAACAAAAGCTAATTGGACAAATGGTGGAGTCACATACCAAGCAACAATCCCCCGAAACAGTTTCGGAAACGGAGCTTCAAGCAAAGAGATCGATATCTGCGGGTTTGAGCTCAAGAACACGGGAGAGAGAGAGCAATGGGGATTTTTTTTCTGGAGGTGAGTGATGATGTGGGCTAAAGAGATAAGTGAGGGGGCCCACGTGGGGACCACAACCCACCAGGGCGCGCCTGGGGGCGCGCCTGGTGGGTTGTGCCCACCTGGTGCACCTCCCTATGGTATTATTTGCACCAAAAATTCAGAAATATTCAGAAAAAATAATATAAAATTTTCAGGGCATTCTGAGAACTTTTATTTTTGGGTCATTTTTTATTGCACGGGAAATTCAGAAAACAGACAAAACATGGCATTTTATTTTATTTAACTACTAAAAACAGAACAAAAAAATGTAAGGACAGAAGGTAGTGTTTACTAAATTCATCAACTTCATACCACTAAAAATGGTTCATTAATAAGGTTGATCAGGTCTTATTAACAACCACTTTCGATTAGCATGAAACCAAAGAACTTTCGTAAATCACTAAGTTACCTCAATGGGGATATGAATGTCCCCAACAATAAGCATTTCATATTTCTTTTTGACAGTAGGTAGAGGTATTTGAAAACTTCCAATAGTGATTGTCGGAGATTTTTCAATAACATTAATACCATTCACTTGGAATTGTTTCTTCGGAAAGTGCACCGTATGCTCATTACCATTAATATGAAAAGTGACCTTGCTTTTATTGCAATCAATAACAGCCCCTACATTATTCAAGAAGGGTCTACCAAGGATAATCGACATGTTGTCGTCCTCAGGCATCTCAAGTATAACAAAGTCAGTCAAAATAGTAACATTAGCAACAACAACAGGCACATCCTCACAAATACTGATAGGTATGGTAGTTGATTTATCAACCATTTGCAAAGATATTTCAGTAGGTGTGAGTTTATTCAAGTCAAGTCTTTTATATAAAGAAAAAGGCATAACACTAACACCAGCTCCTAAATCACACAAAGCAGTTTTCACATAATTCTTTTTGATAGAGCAAGGTATAGTTGGTATACCCGGATCTCCAAGTTTTTTAGGTACTCCATCTTTAAAAGTATAATTAGCAAGCATAGTGGAGATTTCAGCTTCCGGTATTTTTCTCTTATTAGTGATGATGTCTTTCATATACTTTGCATAAGGACTCATTTTCAAGATATCAGTCAAGCGAGTACGCAAAAAGACTGGCCACAACATTTCAGCAAAGCGTTCAAATTCTTCATCATCTTTCCTTTTAGTTGACTTGGGTAGAAAAGGCATAGGTTTTTGAACCCACGGTTCTCTTTCTTTACCGTGTTTCCTAGCCACAAAGTCTCTTTTATCATACCTTTTATTTTTGGGTTGTGGGTTATCAAGATCAACTGGTGGTTCTATCTCAACATCATTGTCTGGTTCCTTATCATTATTTGTTTGAGTGTCTTCATGAACCTCATCATTATCTTTTTCATTATCACTAGGTGAATGTTCATTACCAGTTTGAGTTTCAGCATCAGAGATAGAAGTTTCATTTTCATTATCAGGAGGTTTTTCTATTTCAGGTTCACTAGAAGTATGCAAAGTCCTATCGTTTTTATTTTTATTTTTTTAGAAGGACTAGGTGCACTAATGTTGTTTCTTTGTGAATCTTGTTCAATTCTTTTTAGGTGTCCCTCAGGATAAAGTGGCTCCTGAGTCATTTTACCTCCTCTAGTTGCAACTCTAACAGCAAAGTCATGCATATTATGATTCATTTCATCAAGTAATTCTCTTTGTGATTTAGCAACTTGTTCTAGTTGAGTTTGAACCATAGAAGCATGTTTTACAACACCTCTAACATCATTTGATATTCTAAATAACAAGTCACTCAAGCGAGCAATCATATCAGAATTATATTTCAATTGTTTCATAAGATTTGCATTGAAGTGATCTTGTTTTCTAATGTAGTTTTCAAACTCATAAAGGCATTGACTAGGATGCATGTTATGAGGATTATCATTTTCATTAAACTTCATAAAGGCATTGGTGGTGTATTAAGCCCATGTATTTCTTCAATAGGAGGTAAAATTTTAACATCCTCAGCTTTAATACCTTTTTCCTTCATATATTTCTTTGCCTCTTGCATATCTTCAGGGCTGAGATATAATATACCCCTCTTCTTTGGAGTGGGTTTAGGCGGTGGTTCAGGAATAGTCCAATCATCATAACTTTTTAATATATTATTCAATAATTCTTCAGCTTGAGCAATAGTCTGTTCCCTGAAAACACAACCAGCACAACTATCTAGGAAGTCCCTAGAAGCATCGGTTAGTCCATTATAGAAGATATCAAGTATTTCATTTTTCTTAAGAGGATGATCAGGCAAAGCATTAAGTAACTGGCAAAGCCTCCCCCAAGCTTGTGGGAGACTCTCTTCTTTAGTTTGCACAAAGTTAAATATTTCCTGTAAGGCAACTTATTTCTTATGAGGAGGAAAATATTTTTCAAAGAAGTAGTAAATCATATCCTGGGGAACGCACACAACCAGGAGCAAGAGTATTGTACCAAGATTTAGCATCACCCTTTAATGAGAAAGCAAATAACTTGAGAATAAAGTAATAACGAGTTTTCTCATCATGAGTAAAAAGGGTGGCTATATCATTCAACTTAGTAAGATGTGCCACAACAGTTTCAGTTTCATAACCATGAAAAGGATCAGATTCAACCAAAGTAATTAACTCTGGGTCGACAGAGAATTCATAATCCTTATCATCAATAAAAATAGGTGAAGTAGCAAACTTAGGATCACATTTCATTCTAGCATTCTGATATTTTTCTTCATACTTGCATAGTAATTTCTCTAGACCATCTCTATCCTTACAAGCAAGAATATCTCTAGTTGTCTCCTCATTCATAACATAACCTTTCGATACCTTAGGCAATTCATATTTAGGAAGGCTAGTTCTAGCAGGTGTTTCAGGAGTTTCAGTTTCAAGCTCATCATCAGATTCAACAACCTCATGTTGTATTACTCTAGCAATTTATTCATCTAGAAATTCACCAAGTGGCACATCATCATTTTCAAGCAAGGTACTAGCATCATCATAAGCATCATTCGTAGCTGAAGTAGCATCATTAGTAACTTGCGACATATTAGAATTGATAGCATGTGGTGGTGTTGCAAGTTTACTCATAACAGAAGGTGAATCTAAAGCAGAACTGGATGGCAGTTCCTTACCTCCCCTCGTCTTAGAGGGATAAATCTTAGTCTTTGGATCCTTCAGATTCTTCATAGTGATAATTTGATAATAATCCCAAGTGACTCAACAAATATTGCTATGCTCCCCGGCAACGGCGCCAGAAAAAGGTCTTGATAACCCACAAGTATAGGGGATCGCAACAGTTTTCGAGGGTAGAGTATTCAATCCAAATTTATAGATTCGACACAAGGGGAGTCAACGAATATTTGAAGGTATTAGCAGCTGAGTTGTCAATTCAACCACACCTAGAGATTAATTATCTGCACCAAATTGATCAGTAGCAAAGTAGTTTGATGGTTTTGATGTAGTGACAACAGCAACGGTAACAGTAACAGTGATAGCAGTATTTTTTGTAGCAAGTGTAACAGTGATGATAGCAGTAGTAACTTAGCAGAAACAATATAAGATAAATTCGTAGGCATTGGATCAGTGACTTGTTGGATGATATTCATCATGTGATAGTTATAACCTAGGGCGATACGGCACTAGCTCCAGTTCATCGATATAATGTAGGCATGTATTCCGTAAATAGTCATACGTGCTTTATTAAAAGAACATGCATGACATCTTTTGTCCTACCCTCCTATGGCAACGGGGTCCATATTGATAGTTCTGCACAAAAACAACACCATGGTAGTTTTGCTGAAAACAGCGTCAGTCTGGCGTTAGTTTCATTCAAATCATGCAAATTAGAGTCCAAAACAAGAGGAAAAGCATGAGAAAAAGTAGATACGTTGGAGACTCATGATCCCTCTAGATCCAGCCACCTACCTCCATCGTTTTCCCCAGTGGTCCAACCAGTGCCCCGCTGCCTTCTCCTCCCTGTTCGATCCGGAGGAGAGAGCTCCTCCACGCCCCACCTCGTGCCGATGGCCGCCGGCCATCCAAGCAGCAGCAGCAGATGAGCACCGCCGGCCTCGTCCCGCTCATCTCCTCCCCTGTCTCCCTTCCTCCCCGTGCTTCTCTCTCTTTCTCACATCTCTCTCTCACGGGGAACCGCCATGGCCGACGGCCTCCTCAAGCTCCGTCGCCGCCTCTCCAGTGATGCCTCGCGCCGCCCCGTCGCGCCTCCCTCTATCTCTTCCCTTCTTTTTTCCTCTCTGGTGATCTCTCTCTCTCGCTCATGATCTCTCTCTCTCCTTTGCCTCGAATAGGGAGACCCCCCGCCATGGATGGCTGAGCCCAACGCCATGAGCTCTGTCGCGTCGTCGACCACATGGGGCCCAGCGCCCTCGTTCGTCGCCGGATCCGGGGATGCCATGCCCGGATCCATCCATTCCCGGCCTCCCCCCCGCCGAGCTCGCCGCCTGCAGCATTCAGCCGTGCTCCTGCCTTGCCATGGACGCGCCTCCCTGCTGTCGAGGCCCCACACCAAGTCCCAGCAAGCCATCGTCTCCTGAACCTGGTCGTCTTCCTCTGCATCGAGCCAAAACGCTCGTCCGCATCGACCAAGGCCCCGCGTTGACCTGCCGCCCCGCCAAGTCCATGGAGCCGCCTTGCCTGCTGTTGCTTCCTGCAACGCCAGCCACCGCACGCTTCGCTCGCCAAGTCCCGGCCTCCTCTGCTTCGAGCCGCGTTCTGCATCGAGCGAAGGCCAAATTCACTGTTTTGACCCTTTTTAAAAACTTTAGCGCGATCTGACCCCGATCTGATTTTTTTTCGTAATCTGACCCTTTTCCTACCGCCATTGTCCTTGGCGGTAGGGTAACACAGCCTACCGCCGAGGGCTATGGCGGTAGGACTTGACTGCCCCGTCACGGCCGTTTGAGGTTGAAAATACCCTACCGCCATAGTCCTTGGCGGTAGGGTCTGGAATATATATATTTGGCGTGGCGGCCATTAGATCTGAAGCACTTTGGTGGTGAGTTGGCTAGCGCGTGCACGAATACTTGGGTTGGTCTTGAGTTCGAGCCTTGCTCAAGCCATTTTTGTTTATTTTTCTTTTGCCCAATAAACTATAAACAATTTGTATAATTAATATTAGGATATGAATTATTGATAAAAATATAGTTTTACTTATCTGTAAATGTTTTATAAAATCCCTGCAAAGATATAAAAGAATATGATGTGATAAAAAATTTGTCCAATTAATGTTAAGGTATGGATTATCTATAAAAATATTTTTTACTTATATGTAACTGTTTTATAAAATTCCCGCAAAGATTTGTTTTTCTGCAGTCTTTTTGCGGCTTATATCTGTAACATAAATGGGAGAGAGCATTTTTACTCTTTGCTCATCATGAAGATTACGCGCTCATCATACTTTACTTTGTTTAACTCTATTGTTGTCTGTCTCTGACTAGCTATGTTAATTATGAGTATTCTTTCATGTTGTTTTGCCAAAAGAGCTACATATGGTGTGTAATTAATAATTGTTTGCAACAAATTATCGGAATAAAAGCACTTTATGCTTGATTTTGAACTGTTTAATTAAAAGTAAATGTTTATTCTGAGCAGCAAGATTGGCCGGCTCTGCGCTCAAACCACTACACACACGCACCTCCAAGTCCTCCAGTTTAGTTGCTACTATGTTATAAATTTTGCGATACAAAGATGAGCTCTCCAGTAAGATCAAATACGATGTAAGTTCGTTCTCAGTATTATCATCCAAACACTGATACAAATCGTGGTGTGCAATGGTCTTCCGAACTTTAAACCAACTAAGAAATATAGCAGGAAGTAGTACAACCACTAGGTAAGCAAATTATTTCTTGATATGGAAGAGGATAAATAAATGGTCATAGAGCCGTATTTCATCCTTTTTTGGGTTCCGGTGTCAGAACACAAGTTTCAAAAGAACATATACAAACTGCAAATTAGACGTCCGACTGATTCAAAAAGTGTTGAGCAGTTTCAAAAAAATATTTTTATAAATAATCCATACCTTAACATTAATTGAACACATTTTTATCACATCATATTTTTTTATATCTTTGCGGGGATTTTATAAAACATTTACAGGTAAGTAAAACAATATTTTTATCAATAATTCATGAACTAATATTAGTTGTACAAATTGTTTATTGTTTACTGGCCAAAATAAAAATAAACAAAAAATGCCCTTAGTATGTTATAAATTTTGCGATACAAAGATGAGCTCTCCAGTAAGATCAAATACGATGTAAGTTCGTTCTCAGTATTATCATCCAAACACTGATACAAATCGTGGTGTGCAATGGTCTTCCGAACTTTAAACCAACTAAGAAATATAGCAGGAAGTAGTACAACCACTAGGTAAGCAAATTATTTCTTGATATGGAAGAGGATAAATAAATGGTCATAGAGCCGTATTTCATCCTTTTTTGGGTTCCGGTGTCAGAACACAAGTTTCAAAAGAACATATACAAACTGCAAATTAGACGTCCGACTGATTCAAAAAGTGTTGAGCAGTTTCAAAAAAATATTTTTATAAATAATCCATACCTTAACATTAATTGAACACATTTTTATCACATCATATTTTTTTATATCTTTGCGGGGATTTTATAAAACATTTACAGGTAAGTAAAACAATATTTTTATCAATAATTCATGAACTAATATTAGTTGTACAAATTGTTTATTGTTTACTGGCCAAAATAAAAATAAACAAAAAATGCCCTTAGTAAGGCTCGAACCCAAGACCAGCCTAGTAAACCTGCACGTGCTAGCCAACTCGCCACCACAATGCTTCAGATCTAATAGGCGCCACGCCTAATATATACATTTCGGACCCTACCGCCAAGGACTATAGCGGTAGCGTATTTTCAACTCAAACGACCGTGACGGCGCAGTCAAGTCCTACCGGTAAGGAAGATGGTGGTAGAAAAAGGGTCAGATCATGAAAAAATTTCAGATCGAGGTCAGATCGCGCTAAAGTTTAGAAAAAGGTTCAAAACCGTGAATTCGGCCTCGAGCGAACGCTCGTCCCCGAGCGTTGACCGCACCCCTCTCTACTCGTCGGCCTCCCAGCCCGCAGCCCCGCGAGGCCTGCCTCCGACTGGGCCTTTAGCCCATGGTGAGCCGCGCGTGTACCTGTAGCTCAAGTTTCGGCCCGTATAGTTTTTTCCGGGTTCTGTGAATTTGCTAATTATCCAGAGAACGCCAGATTTGCAGAAAACCCCTCATTGTTCATGCATATAATAACTTCATAACCGTGCATCGGATTAAAATGTTTTGTATATGTAAAATGCTTAGAATTTCATCTGGTTTCATAATATGCAACTTTCATCCCTGTTTAAAATATTGTTTGCATTTAATTTGCTTAAATGACATGCTAAGTGGTTTAATTCATAACTAAATAACCGTAGCTCCGAATTAAATAAACTTTATATATAAATGAGGTAGAAAATGCATAGATTAATTTGGTGCACTTTACTTTGCATGTGTAGCAACTAAAAAATTGTGTTTAGGGCAGAACAGTACCAAATTCGAAATATGCATATGAGGATTTTCTAGAATTGTTGTTTGTTGTTCCGGCCTCATTTAAACTTGCCTAGATAGGTAGTTTTATCATGCACCTCTTGCCATGTTAACCAACATTTAATATTGTTAAGTAGATTAAACAGGAGCGAACTAAATAGTCGAATGTGGTGTTTCGTCAATATGCAACTCGTTGTAAAGTGGGCTCCACTTAACTTGTAGTATTGTTTGTGCACTTTGCCATGCCATGCCTCATTAAACCGGACATGCATCATACTTGATTGTGCATCATGCCATGTTTATGTGATGGTTGTTTACCATGTTGTTTGCTTCTTTCCGGTCATGCCTCTTCTCGATAGTTTTAGTTTCGTTGCGATTGTGAGGATTCGTTCGACTACGTTGGTTCGTCTACTTCATGGATTCGGTCTTCTTCCTAGCGGGATTCCAGGCAAGATGATCATTACCCTGGATACCACTACTATCTTTGCCATGCTAGTTGTCTCGATGCTATCACTATGTCGCGCTACCTACCACTTATTTATCAAGCCTCCCAAATTGACATGATAAGCCTTTAACATTTTCCATCATCCCAGCAAAACGTTGTTTGGCTATGTTACCGCTTTGCTCAGTCCCTCTTATAGCGTTGCTAGTTGCAGGTTGTTCCATGTTGGGACATGGATATCATGGGATATCACAATATCTTTTATTTAATTAATGCATCTATATACTTGGTAAAGGGTGGAAGGCTTGGCCTTTTGCTTTGTGTTTTGTTCCACTCTTGCCGCCTTAGTTTCCATCATACCGGTGTTATGTTCCTTGATTTTGTGTTCCTAACACGGTTGGGGTTTATGGGCCCCCCTTGACAGTTCGCTTTGAATAAAATTCTTCCAGCAAGGCCCAACATTGGTTTTACCATTTGCCTAATAACAACTAAAACTTGCATAGGGACCGGCTAGCACCCGAGGATTCTTAATTAACAACCCGGGCCAGTGCTCCTCATGAGTGTTGGTCCAAAACAGAGTCGTTTGCGGCTTCCCCCGGGGCAACTCGGGTCTCAGTTGATGTACGCTGTGCTCATTTGATCACGACCTGATTTCGAGATACGCGCGGCCCCAATCGGGGTGTCGGCACGTCGGATGTCTTGCTGTTTTTTTACCATTGTCAAAATGTCTTGTGAACCGGGATCCCGAGCTTGATAGGGTTGTTCCGGGAGGAGGATTTTCCTCCGTTGACCGTGAGAGTTTGTGATGGACTAAGTTGGGACACCACTGCAGGGTTTAAACTTTCTAAAGCCGTGCCCGCGGTTATGTGGCAGATGGGAAATTTTAATATCCGGTTGTAGAGAACATGACACCAAATCTGAATTAAAATACACCAACCGCGTGTGTAACCGTGATCGTCTCTTTTCGATGAAGTTCGGGAAGAGAAAACAGCGGGGTTATGTTTGAATGTAAGTAGTTCAGGATCACTTCTTGATCATTACTAGTTTGCGAACATTTGCGTAGTTTCTCATCTTATTCTTGTACTCGTAAGTTAGCCACCATACAATTCTTACTGCTTGCTGCAACCTCACCACTTATCCATTCCATACCCATTAAGCTTTGCTAGTCTTGATACCCATGGTACTGGGATTGTTGAGTCCTCATGGCTCACAGGTTACTACAACGACAGGTGCAGGTACAGGTAATGCGATGATCTGACATGAGAGCGATGCTTGCTTGTTTTGGAGTTCTTCTTCTTCTTCTTCGATCAAGGGATAGGTTTCAGGTCGGGGGCCTGGGATTAGTAGGGTGGATGTCGTTCTTCTTTTTCGTTTGATTACATCCGCAGTCGGATCCTGCTCTTTTGTATGATGATTGCTATGTATTGATGTATGCATGTGTAGCTTGTGGCGAGTGTAAGCCTTTATCTTGTATTCTCATCTATTCAGTACATGGTATGTTGTAATGATATCCACCTTGCTATGTGCTCGAAATGCGGTTGTGCCCCAATCATGAATTCATCACATGATTGGGATAGAATCGCATCTTGGGCGCTACATGTGGGATGTCTATTTAAGTGGGATTTCTTTAGTACTTTGATTAACTGAACTTAATTTATGATGAACTTAGTCTTATAGTTTTGCATATCTATGTTGTAGACCAATGGCCCGAGCTACCGTTCCCCTGAATTTTAATGCGTTCCTAGAGAAAGCTGAGTTGAAAGATGATGGTAGCAACTACACGGACTGGGTCCGTAACTTGAGGATTATCCTCATTGCTGCAGAGAAGAATTATGTCCTTGATGCACCACTAGGTGAAAGGCCTGCTGCAGGAGCAGAAGCTGATGTTTTGAACGTATAGCAAGCTCGATCTGATGACTACTCGATAGTTAAGTGTGCCATGCTTTACGGCTTAGAACCGGGACTTCAAAGACATTTGGAACGTCATGGAGCATATGAGATGTTCCAAGAGTTGAAGTTAATATTTCAAGCAAATGCCCGGGTTGAGAGATATGAAGTCTCCAACAAGTTCTATAGCTGCAAGATGGAGGAGAATAGTTCTGTCAGTGAACACATACTCAAAATGTCTGGGGTATTATAATCACTTGACTCAGCTGGGAGTTGATCTTCCAGTTGATTGTGTCATTGATAGAGTTCTTCAATCACTGCCACCAAGCTACAAAGGCTTCGTGATGAACTATAATATGCAAGGGATGAACAAAACAATTCCCGAGCTCTTCGCAATGCTTAAGGCCGCGGAGGTAGAAATCAAGAAGGAGCATCAAGTGTTGATGGTTAACAAGACCACTAGTTTCAAGAAAAGGGGCAAGGGAAAGAAAAGGAACTTCAAGAAGAATGGAAAGCAAGTTGCCACTCCCGGGAAGAAGCCCAAAGATGGACCCAAGCCTGAAACTGAGTGCTTCTACTGCAAAGGGATTGGTCACTGGAAGCGGAACTGCCCCAAATACTTGGCGGATAAGAAGGATGGCAAAGTGAACAAAGGTATGTTTGATATACATGTTATTGATGCGTACCTTACTAATGCTCGTAGTAGCGCCTGAGTATTTGATACTGGTCCGGTTGCTCATATTTGTAAGTCGAAACAGAAGCTACGGATTAAACGAAGATTGGCTAAGGACGAGGTGACGATGCACGTCGGGAATGGTTCCAAGGTCGATGTGATCGTCGTCGGCACACTACCTCTACATCTACCTTCGAGATTAGTTTTAGACCTGAATAATTGTTATATGGTGCCAACGTTGAGCATGAACATTATATTTGAATCTTGTTTAGTGCGAGACGGTTATTCATTTAAATCAGTGAATAATGGTTGTTCTATTTATATGAGTAATATCTTTTATGGTCATGCATCCTTGAAGAGTGGTCTATTTTTGTTGAATCGATTGTAGTGATACACATATTCATAATATTGATGCCAAAAGATGTAAAGTTGATAATGATAGTGCAACATATTTGTGGCACTGCCGTTTAGGTCATATTGGTGTAAAGCGCATGAAGAAACTCCATACAGATGGACTTTTGGAATCACTTGATTATGAATCATGTGATACTTGCGAACCATGCCTCATGGGCAAGATGACTAAAACTCCGTTCTCCGGAACAATGGGGCAAGCTAATGACTTATTAGAAATAATACATACCGATGTATGCGGTCTGATGAGTGTTAAGGCACGCGGCAGGTATCGTTATTTTCTGACCTTCATAGATGATTTGAGCAGATATGGGTATAACTACTTAATGAAACACAAGTCTGAAACATTTGAAAAGTTCAAAGAATTTCAGAGTGAAGTGGAGAATCATCATAACAAGAAAATAAAGTTTCTATGATCTGATCGCGAAGGCGAATATTTGAGTTACGAGTTTGGCCTTCATTTAAAACAATGTGGAATTGTTTCACAACTCACGCCACCTGGAACACCACAGCATAATGGTGTGTCCGAACATCGTAACTGTACTTTATTAGATATGGTGCGATCTATGATGTCTCTTACCGATTTACCACTATCATTTTGGGGTTATGCATTAGAGATAGCTACATTCACGTTAAATAGGGCACCATCTAAATCAATTGAGACCATACCGTATGAACCGTGGTTTGGCAAGAAACCTAAGCTGTCGTTTCTTAAAGTTTGGGGTTGTGACACTTTTGTCAAAAGGCTTCAGCCTGATAAGCTCAAACCCAAATCAGAAAAGTGCGTCTTCATAGGATACCCTAAGGAAACAATAGGGTACACCTTCTACCACAGATCTGAAGGCAAGATCTTTGTTGCCAAGAATGGAAGCTTTCTACAGAAGGAGTTTCTCTCGAAAGAAGTGAGTGGGAGGAAAGTAGAACTTGATGAGGTAATTGTACCTTCTCTTGAATTGGAAAGTAGCACATCACAGAAAACCATTCCCGTGATGCCTACACCAACTAGAGAGGAAGATAATGATAATGATCATGAAACTTCAGAACAAGTTGCTATTGAACCTCGTAGGTCAACTAGAGCACGACCCGCACCAGAGTGGTACGGTAATCCTGTCCTCGAAGTCATGTTACTAGACCAAGGCGAACTTACGAACTATGAAGAAGCTACGATGAGCCCAGATTCCGACAGATGGCTTGAGGCCATGAAAGCTGAGATAGGATCCATGTATGAGAACAAAGTGTGGACTTTGGTGGACTTGCCCGATGATCGGCAAGCCATAGAGAATAAATGGATCTTCAAGAAGAAGACAAACGCTGGCGGTAATGTTACTATCTACAAAGCTCGACTTGTCGCAAAAGGTTTTCGACAAGTTCAAGGGGTTGACTAGATGAGTCTCACCCGTAGCGATGCTTAAGTCCGTCCGAATCATGTTAGCAATTGCCGCATTTTATGATTATGAAATCTGGCAAATGGACATCAAAACTGCATTCCTTAATGGATTTCTTAGAGAAGAGTTGTATATGATGCAACCAGAAGGTTTTGTCGGTCCTAAAGGTACTAAAAAAGTGTGCAAACTCCGGCGATCCATTTATGGATTGGTGCAAGCATCTTGGAGTTGGAATATACGCTTTGATGAGGTGATCAAAGCATACGGTTTTATACAGCTTTTCGGTGAAGCCTGTATTTACAAGAAAGTGAGTGGGAGCTGTGTAGCATTTCTGATATTATATGTAGATGACACATTGTTGATTGGAAATGATATAGAATTTCTGGATAGCATAAAAGGATACCTGAATAAGAGTTTTTCAATGAAAGACCTAGGTGAAGCTTCTTATATATTGGGCATCAAGATCTATAGAGATAGATCAAGACGCTTAATAGGACTTTCACAAAGCACATACCTTGACAAAGTTTTGAAGAAGTTTAAAATGGATCAGTCAAAGAAAGGGTTCTTGCCTGTGTTACAAGGTGTGGAGTTGAGTCAGACTCAAAGCCCGACCACTGCAGAAGATAGAGAGAAAATGAAAGTCATTCCCTATGCCTTAGCCATAGGTTCTATCATGTATGCTATATTGTGTACCAGACCTGATGTGTGCCTTGCCATAAGTCTGGCAGGGAGGTACCAAAGTAATCCAGGAGTGGATCACTGGACAACGGCCAAGAACATCCTGAAGTACCTGAAAAGGACCAAGGATATGTTTCTCGTTTATGGAGGTGACAAAGAGCTCGTCGTAAATGGTTACGTCGATGCTAGCTTTGACACTGATCCGGATGACTCTAAGTCACAAACCGAATACGTATTTATATTGAATGGTGGAGCTGTCAGTTGGTGCAGTTCCAAGCATAGCGTCGTGGCGGGATCTACGTGTGAAGCGGAGTACATAGCTGCTTCGGAAGCAGCAAATGAAGGAGTCTGGATGAAGGAGTTCATATCTGATCTGGGTGTAATACCTAGTGCATCAGGTCCAATGAAAATCTTTTGTGACAACACTGGAGCAATTGCCTTGGCGAAGGAATCTAGGTTTCACAACAGAACCAAACACATCAGAGACGCTTCAACTCCACTCGTGAATAAGTCAAGGATGAAGACATAGACATATGCAAAATACATACGGATCTGAATGTAGCAGACCCGTTGACTAAGCCTCTTCCACGAGCAAAACATGATCAGCACCAAGACTCCACGGGTGTTAGATTCATTACAATCTAGATTATTGACTCTAGTGCAAGTGGGAGACTGAAGGAAATATGCCCTAGAGGCAATAATAAAGTTGTTATTTTATATTTCCTTATTCATGATAAAAGTTTATTATTCATGCTAGAATTGTATTGATTGGAAACCTAAATACATGTGTGAATACATAAACAAATACCATGTCCCTAGTAAGCCTCTACTAGACTAGCTCGTTGATCAAAGATGGTTAGGGTTTCCTAACCACAGACATGCGTTGTCATGTGATAACGGGATCACATCATTAGGAGAATGATGTGATGGACAAGACCCATCCGTTAGCTTAGCATATTGATCGTTCAGTTTATTGTTATTGCTTTCTTCATGTCAAATACATATTCCTTCGACTATGAGATTATGCAACTCCCGGATACCGGAGGAATACCTTGTGTGCTATCAAACGTCACAAAGTAACTGGGTGATCATAAAGATGCTCTACATGTATCTCCGAAGGTGTTTGTTGAGTTGGCATAGAACGATATTAGGGTTTGTCACTCCAAGTATCGGAGAGGTATCTCTGGGCCCTCTCGGTAATACACATCATAAGCTTGCAAGCAAATGACTAAGGAGTTAGTCACAAGGTGATGTATTACGGAACGAGTAAAGAGACTTGCCGGTAACGAGATTGAACTAGGTATAGAGATACCGACGATTGAATCTCGGCAAGTACCGATGGACAAAGGGAATTACATATGTTGTCATAACGGTTCGACCGATAAAGATCTTCGTAGAATATGTAGGAGCCAATATGGGCATCCAGGTTCCGCTATTGGTTATTGAACAGAGAGGTGTCTTGGTCATGTCTACATAGTTCTCGAACCCGTAGGGTCCGCACGATTAACGTTCGTTGACGATGTAGTGTTATATGAGTTATGTGATTTGGTTACCGAATGTTGTTTGGAGTCCCGGATGAGATCACGGACATGACAAGGTGTAACGCCCACGATGCGGCTATATCTCCCACGTGTCGAGGCACGACTTAGAGGCATAACCGCATTGTGGTTTTGTCGCAAGAAGGGTCATCTTCACACAATCCCATGTAATGAACAAGAATGGGATAAAGAGTTGGCTTACAATCGCCACTTCACACAATACATAAATAAATCATACATCATTCAGAGTACACACATAGGTCCGACTACGGAACCAAAAGAAAAGAAGACAACCCAACTGCTAGATCCCTGATCGTCCCAACTGGGCACCACTACTGATCAACATGAAAAGAAACAACACAACGAACAAGATCTTCATCGAGCTCCCACTTGAGCTCGGTTGTGTCACCTGCACTGGCATCGTCGGCACCTGCAACTGTTTTGGAAGTATCTGTGAGTCACGAGGACTCAGCAATCTCACACCCGCGAGGTCAAGACTATTTAAGCTTATAGGAAAAGATGGGGTAATGAGGTGGAGCTGCAGCAAGCACTAAGCATATATGGTGGCTAACATACGCAAATAAGAGCGAGAAGAGAAGCAACGGAACGGTCGTGAACTAGCAATGATCAAGAAGTGATCCTGAACTCCTACTTACGTCAAACATAACCCAGAAACCGTGTTCACTTCCCGGACTCCGCCGAGAAGAGACCATCACGGCTACACACGCGGTTGATGCGTTTTAATTAAGGTCAAGTGTCAAGTTCTCTACAACCGGATATTAACAAATTCCCATCTGCCACATAACCGCGGGCACGGCTTTCGAAAGATAATACCCTGCAGGGGTGTCCCAACTTAGCCCATTATAAGCTCTCACGGTCAACGAAGGATAAACCTTCTCCCGGGAAGACCCGATCAGTCTCGGAATCCCGGTTTACAAGACATTTCGACAATGGTAAAACAAGGCCAGCAAAGCCGCCCGAATGTGCCGACAAATCCTGATAGGAGCTGCACATATCTCGTTCTCAGGGCACACCGGATGAACACTACGTACAACTAAAACCAGACCTCGAGTTTCCCCGAGGTGGCGCTGGAAGTGGCTCTAGTTTGGACCAACACTCAGAGGAACACTGGCCCGGGGGTTTAAAATAAAGATGACCCTTGAGTCTGCAGAACCCAAGGGAAAAAGGCTTAGGTAGGCGAATGGTAAAACCAAGGTTGGGCCTTGCTGGAGGAGTTTTATTCAAAGCGAACTGTCAAGGGGGTCCCATAAATCATCCAACCGAGTAAGGAACGCAAAATCAAAGAACATAACACCGGTATGACGGAAACTAGGGGCGGCAAGAGTGGAATAAAACACCAGGCAAACGGCCGAGCCTTCCACCCTTTACCAAGATATATAGATGCATTAATTAAATAAGAGATATTGTGATATCCCAACAGAGTTCATAAAATCCATGGTCCAACAAGGAACAAACTTAATCTTCACCTGCAACTAGCAACGCTATAAGAAGGGGCTGAGCAAAAGCGGTAACATAGCCAAACAACGGTTTGCTAGGAAGGGTGAAAAGGTTAGTGGCTGACATGGCAATAAGGGAGGTATGATATAGCAAGTGGTAGGTAGCGCGGCATGTCAATAGAACGGACAACTAGCAAGCAAAGATATAAGTGATTTCGAGGGTATGTTCATCTTGCCTGAGATCCCGCAAGGAAGAAGAACGAGTCCATGAAGAAGACAAGCGGACGTAGTCGAACGAATCCTCACAACTCCGGAACGAAACCTAAGGTAACGAGAGAAGCAACCCGGAAAGAAACAAACAACATAGTAAACAACCACCACATACACATGGCATGATGCAAAAAACAAATATGATGCATGTACGGTTTAATGAGGCATGTCATGGCAAAGTGCAACAAACAACACTACAAGTTAAGTGGAGCTCAATATGCAACGAGTTGCATATTGAAGAAACACCACATTTAATTATTTAGTTCTCTCTCGTTTATGGACCCAACAATATTAAATGTTATTAACCATGGCAAGAGGTGAAGCATATGGAAACTACCTATTTTAGGCAATTTAAATGAGGCCGGAACAACAAACAACAATTCCGGAAAAACCCCATAAGCATATTTTTGATTTGGTACTGTTCTGCCCTAAACACAATTTTAATGTTGTTAAACAGCAAAATGAAGTGCACCATGTTAAACTAGGCATTTTTCTACCCCATTTACATATAAAGTTTATTAAAATCCGAGTTACGGTTATTTAGTTAAGAATTAAATCATTTTAACATGGCATTTATGCAAATTTAAACAACCATCATTTTAAACAATTTTAAACATGGATGAGAGTGGCATATTATTAAACTACACAAATTTCTGAGCATTTTACATGTTAAAATCATTTTAATCCGATGCACCATTTGTGAGTTATTATATGCATGAAGTTCAAGGGTTTTTCTGCAAATCTGTAATCTCCTGGATAAATGCGAAAATCACCGCAGCAGAAAAAAAACACTACAGGCCGAAACTTGCTGGCCCAACATGCACAGGAGAGGGGCTGGGCGCTGCTCACCATGGGCTTCGGCCCAGCTGGTGGGGAGGAGGCCGGGCAGGCCGGATCTGGCAGGAGCTGGGTCTAGGAGGCCGTTGGCCCAGGCGCTAGAGGCGCGGTCAACGCGAGCGGGCGCGGGACGAGCGACCTGCTCGTTGCTGCTCGATGCAGCCGGCGGCGGCGGAGATGGAAGCAGGGGGCAGCAGAACTTGGCGACGGCGGAAGGAGGTCCGGCGGGGCGCGGGTCTCCAGGGCGTCGGATCCGGCCGGCGTCGAGGAGCTCCGGGCGGCCGGACTCGTCTGTAGGCAACCCAAGAGGGAGGGGAGCGAGGCAGGAGGCGCACGAGGTCGGGCTCCAGGCGGTGCTCGGGCACCGCGGACGAGGCGAAGGCCTCCGGCGAAGAAAACTCCGGGCGGCGGCGCAGCAAGAAGACGAACTTGGCGCGGGGTGCTGGTTCGGTCAGCCGGCGGCGGGGCTGCAACTGCTGGGCACGGAGGACGCCGGCTGCGGGCGAAGACGGCTGCTGGAGGAGCTCCTCTCCTCGGCACTTGGGCGACGGGGATAGCTTGGCTTGTGGTGTCCCCGAGCTGCAGCGGCAGTCGGGCAGAGGCAAGGCGGTGGTGGCAAGATCCGGGCGCGGGGTTTCCGTTCCCGGCGCCGGAATGGAGGGGGGGGCGCACCAGCGAGGAGAGGAGCACTCGAGCGCTGCTACTACTTGGGGGTGGAGCGCCGGGCAGGGCCGAGGAAGGAGGTGGCCGAGGTGCTGGGCTGCTGGATCGAGCGAGGGGATTGGCTCGAGGAAGAAAACAAGGAGGGAGATGCTACGCGATCTGGTTGGGCGGCGTTGAAAGCAAGGTGGTTGGTCGGGGAAGGATCTCGAGGAACAGGGTGAGTGTGTGGTGGCGGTGGAATGGGAAGGATGGGACAGGATCCCTAGATCCTAGGGTTGGACCTATATATATCTCATGGGATTAGATTAGAGGATATTTGGGCCCTCCGATTTAAATCGGACGATCGAGGAAAATAGGCTAGGAGAGTCCAACAAAGAAAACGGTGATGTTTTGTAGACGTTAGGGGATGATCCGGACTCAACGGTAACAACAACCCGGGTCGGGTACGGGACAACTTTCGGACGCGCCGGAGGGGATCGCGGGCTGACGAGAGAGGTTAGTTGGTTTGACAAGAGGGAACCGAAAATACGGTTGGTCTCGGAACGGTCAACAAAGACAAGGGGGGAACGCGGCAACTATGAACGAATGCAAAATTTTCAAAACATGACGGCAACGGAGTGCCGATGCAATGCAAATGATGCGATGATGAAAGCAACACACAAAAAAATAACACAGCTGACTCGCAAAACAAGGAAGGGAACTAGAGCATCGGTCTCGGGGCGTTACAACACTCCACCACTACAAGAGGATCTCGTCCCGAGATCTAGGATGGCACCGGAGAAAAAGCAGAAGAGGAAGAGGTAAAACAAATTGCTTCTTTGATAAACGAGTGAAACCACGAACCTTGAGAGATTGAACGAATTAAAAGAGAGAAAACAACGAAGATGAACAAAGTTGAAAACAATCCGTTAGGAAAAAGGAACAAGGAACATCACGAGAACCTTGTAGGAAAGACATGAATGGAAAAATCAATGAACGAGAAATACATGCAAGCACTCCGGTTGAAACAAGATGTACAAGGAATGATAATGATCAATTACGATAACGCTCCGGTTGGAAATGGAAGGGGTACAATATGGACTTGGCAAAATGAAAGCACTTGGATGAAACTCCGGTTAGGAGAGGAATGATAGACATCAACACTCCGGTTAAAACAATATAAAGAAGGAATGAGAATGATCTAATTTGGGCAGCACTCCGACTGTAAATGGAAGGAATTGAACATGATCTTGACAAGATGAGAGGATACTCGATGAAATTAACAACACATTGCCTCCGGTACTAATGAAAGAATGGCACAAGGGGTAAGAAAGATTTCAGACAGCACTCCGGTTGAGGGAGGAGACAAAACTTGACAGAATGGGAAGAACTTGAAAAGAGGGCACGACACTCCGGTTGGAAAAGGATAAGCACGAAAAGAACACGGTCCTCACAAACCGAGAAGATGAGTGAAGAGAGCAACATCACAATGCCTCCGGAAGATAGATCCTTAGAATAAAGAATGTAGAAGAAAATGACAACTTCTGCCACAAATGAGCTTCGAAAACATCCTTCCAAGAAGGTAAACGGAGTTGTTGGGAAATCAACAAGGAAAAGAACAAGCTTGTAGTGGGCTTATGGAACACATCTCAAAATTATGAGGTGACGAACGGCCACTAAAGGAAGCCAATGGTTTGAGTGAGAGCACCAAGGCGATGAAAAGCTTCTTTCACCAAGAGGATAGGAGAAAACTTGGATCATTGATAAGCACCACAAATAGCTACATTCCTTAGGGAAGGCTTTAGGTGAATTATAACCCAATATAACTCCAACAAAAAGATTGATTGGTTGAAAAGATCTCTTGAATGAAACATAACACGATGGATTTAAATATGTCACCCTTGAAAACTTGTGAATCATGAAACGCGAAGGGAAATTATCAAGAATGACATAACACCGTCTCAAAAGATAAGATAGAGAGAATTGCACTTCGGAATGCAAGATGAAGAATGCTTGAACTCCTCAAAACAAAACATGTGTTGAACACCATGTTTATTTTAGAGTATATCTTGGCGGGTCTTGACTCCGAGAGAAATCTTGAAGAACAATTGAAGAATGAAACGAATCCTTGATGAGCCACCATGTAGAGCCTCGATGAAGAACTCCGGTAATAAAAGAATGATCAAACGAAATGGAAACTTGAAAAGAACTCCTGGAGAAACCTTGCAATTATTTAGATGGAGCTTTGAAATGATATAATTGAAATAACTTGGAGCTCCGGAAAGAAAAGATGAACAACTTGGGCCCGAAAATTTGATATCATGAACGAACTCCGGAAGAAGGAATTAATCACTTGGATGAAACAAGAATAAGAATTACATTACGCGTATCCTTCACCAATTTAGATTGATGACAAGCAATGGATTTTTGCATACTACTTATTCTCGTAGAAAGGATTAAGATAGATATTGCGCAAACTTGGGAAGGTCTTCATCGAACCACCGGTAGGATTGAAACAACGAATAAATTAATATGCGGACATAGGAAAAGGAATCTTGAACGAACCACCGTAAGAATTTAAAATGAATGAAAAAAAATGAATCACCGTAAAAATTAAAGAGCGCGCGAAAATACTCAAGGGAATTTGATACACGAGAACGAAGAGATCACGAGTTGATTAGATGATACTTGAATGATGCACCGGTAAGATTTGGAGAACAAGAGCTGAATGTTGAAAACGAATAAATCTTCTGAAATGATGGCCTTCGGAGAATCAAACTGAAAAGACTCATGAAATGCTCTGGATGGGTATGAAAAGAATTCTCACAATCGAAAACAACTATGAGAGGATGGCATAAGCTAGAACTATGAATCTTCAAGAGAACGGATAAGATTTGGAGGAAAAACTCTTCTTCGGTCTTCAAATGTTGAGAATGATGACGAGAAACACCACCATGAATTTATGAGGCACTCCGGAACCATGAAGAATAGAAAGGTTGAATCAACAATGAAAAGAGTTTGAAAGATCTTGGAGAAAGACATATGACTGATGAAAATTTATTCTTACGTCAAACTTCGAAAAGAATTTAGGAATAGCTCCGAAAAGAATTAGAAGAGTCAGGTAAGATCCTGGAAAAAGACCTGTGGGTTAGGGCCCACTCAAAAGAAACACCGTTGAAATGATTACTTAAAAAGGAGATTGCACCGGTTGAATTAAATGGCTTGAATAAGGTAAGACCTCGAAATAGCTTGAAAGGATTTCGAATAGAAACTTGAATCTTCTGGGATAACTTCAGCACTCCAGAACAATTGAATAGCAAACGGGGAATGATTAAGAGATGAACCAACATACGAAAACACTTGAAACGATGAAGGCAATATGATCAACACCGAAAGCTTGAATTGAATCCACCGGAGAAGAAAAAGAATGAAGAATGAAAAACTTGAAGAACATCTTCATGAGAACCACCGGGTAAGAACATTGATGGAAAAGAATGAAGAAACTTCACATCCATAATATGGATGCATGATTAAGAAATTTGATCCCTTGAAGGAAAAGGGTGGGAGGGCGGGAAAAAACAAAGGCAACTTGGGACGGATGAAGCAAACACCCTTGCAAAGAACTAAGAATTGATCTCGCGAATGTTGAAATGATCGGATCCACTTGAAGAGAAGCACACCGGTTGGAAAAGAATTTAACATGACGACCTCGATGATCAAGAATGATTAGTATCCATGTAGAAGTATGAGAACACCGCTTAGGAAAGGTATGGAATCCAACATTTGACTTCGAAGCAACTCGAATACCACAAATAAAACAAAACAAAGGATTGGCTTGCAGAATAAGCCGGAACAAACATATGATAGAGATTTCGTCCGAAGTTTTCGTGGTGGGGCCCACACGGGCTCGATCGTACAGCACCATCATGTACAAGGCAGTGCACATGACATACGAAGCGTCCCCGAGTCGGCATAGCCAAGGACTCTTTAAGACACTACGAGACCACTGTAAAACCAACCGTGGAAAGGCGGACCACTAGACGTCGAACCCCAATCTCATATCATGCATCTGTCGGAAAGATATCCTAAGAGCTACTTGAATTCCCACTTATAAACTCCCGAAACTTTCTGGTTATGCAATCAGGTGTTGGGGATACAGGGGACACAAAATATATCACCCAAACTAACAATACCTAGATCCAGCTGTATCCATCCGTCAACACATAACCAAGAAACCTTCGGAAATCGTTTACCTCAACCTTCGAAAAGCATCCGTTATACGAGTTATGGCAATACTCCCGAACTCCCGCCCCAGTACTGGGTGGCGTCGAGGTGATCTCACCAACAACTGCATAAAAGAGATTTCGATGTCGGCGAAACTCAGGTATTCCAGAACTGCAACGATAAAATTGTGACGACAACACCTCGGAGCTCAACTCCCCGGGACACTGCCACAACCCCTAAATGTCAGGAGGCACCAAGAACAATGTTCTCGTCACAAAACCATCGGAACGATTCCAAGATACCCGCGTGATCCTAAAATTTTTTAGTGAAATTTGAGGAGAGAAGAGTCAAAACTTCTACGTCAGGAGACCTCACCAGAGCGACGAAGGGACTGAGGAGTAAAAAGAATCCTACTCTCCGATAAATATAATCCTAAGACTCAAAACATTTTTGTTCTAGACTCAACAACGCCAGCGATTCGATCAAGCAGGGGGCTCCTAAGTCGGGGATGGCTCTGATTACCAACTTGTAACGCCCACGATGCGGCTATATCTCCCACGTGTCGAGGCACGACTTAGAGGCATAACCGCATTGTGGTTTTGTCGCAAGAAGGGTCATCTTCACACAATCCCATGTAATGAACAAGAATGGGATAAAGAGTTGGCTTACAATCGCCACTTCACACAATACATAAATAAATCATACATCATTCAGAGTACACACATAGGTCCGACTACGGAACCAAAAGAAAAGAAGACAACCCAACTGCTAGATCCCTGATCGTCCCAACTGGGCACCACTACTGATCAACATGAAAAGAAACAACACAACGAACAAGATCTTCATCGAGCTCCCACTTGAGCTCGGTTGTGTCACCTGCACTGGCATCATCGGCACCTGCAACTGTTTTGGAAGTATCTGTGAGTCACGAGGACTCAGCAATCTCACACCCGCGAGATCAAGACTATTTAAGCTTATAGGAAAGGATGGGTAATGAGGTGGAGCTGCAGCAAGCACTAAGCATATATGGTGGCTAACATACGCAAATAAGAGCGAGAAGAGAAGCAACGGAACGGTCGTGAACTAGCAATGATCAAGAAGTGATCCTGAACTCCTACTTACGTCAAACATAACCCAGAAACCGTGTTCACTTCCCGGACTCCGCCGAGAAGAGACCATCACGGCTACACACGCGGTTGATGCGTTTTAATTAAGGTCAAGTGTCAAGTTCTCTACAACCGGATATTAACAAATTCCCATCTGCCACATAACCGCGGGCACGGCTTTCGAAAGATAATACCCTGCAGGGGTGTCCCAACTTAGCCCATTATAAGCTCTCACGGTCAACGAAGGATAAACCTTCTCCCGGGAAGACCCGATCAGTCTCGGAATCCCGGTTTACAAGACATTTCGACAATGGTAAAACAAGACCAGCAAAGCCGCCCGAATGTGCCGACAAATCCCGATAGGAGCTGCACATATCTCGTTCTCAGGGCACACCGGATGAACACTACGTACAACTAAAACCAGACCTCGAGTTTCCCCGAGGTGGCGCTGCAAGTGGCTCTAGTTTGGACCAGCACTCAGAGGAACACTGGCCCGGGGGTTTAAAATAAAGATGACCCTTGAGTCTGCAGAACCCAAGGGAAAAAGGCTTAGGTAGGCGAATGGTAAAACCAAGGTTGGGCCTTGCTGGAGGAGTTTTATTCAAAGCGAACTGTCAAGGGGGTCCCATAAATCACCCAACCGCGTAAGGAACGCAAAATCAAAGAACATAACACCGGTATGACGGAAACTAGGGGCGGCAAGAGTGGAATAAAACACCAGGCAAACGGCCGAGCCTTCCACCCTTTACCAAGATATATAGATGCATTAATTAAATAAGAGATATTGTGATATCCCAACAGAGTTCATAAAATCCATGGTCCAACAAGGAACAAACTTAATCTTCACCTGCAACTAGCAACACTATAAGAAGGGGCTGAGCAAAAGCGGTAACATAGCCAAGCAACGGTTTGCTAGGAAGGGTGAAAAGGTTAGAGGCTGACATGGCAATAAGGGAGGCATGATATAGCAAGTGGTAGGTAGCGCGGCATGTCAATAGAACGGACAACTAGCAAGCAAAGATAGAAGTGATTTCGAGGGTATGGTCATCTTGCCTGAGATCCCGCAAGGAAGAAGAACGAGTCCATGAAGAAGACAAGCGGACGTAGTCGAACGAATCCTCACAACTCTGGAACGAAACCGAAGGTAACGAGAGAAGCAACCCGGAAAGAAACAAACAACATAGTAAACAACCACCACATACACATGGCATGATGCAAAAAAAAAATATGATGCATGTCCGGTTTAATGAGGCATGGCATGGCAAAGTGCAACAAACAACACTACAAGTTAAGTGGAGCTCAATATGCAACGAGTTGCATATTGAAGAAACACCACATTTAATTATTTAGTTCTCTCTCGTTTATGGACCCAACAATATTAAATGTTATTAACCATGGCAAGTGGTGAAGCATATGGAAACTACCTATTTTAGGCAATTTAAATGAGGCCGGAACAACAAACAACAATTCCGGAAAAACCCCATAAGCATATTTTTGATTTGGTACTGTTCTGCCCTAAACACAATTTTAATGTTGTTAAACAGCAAAATGAAGTGCACCATGTTAAACTAGGCATTTTTCTACCCCATTTACATATAAAGTTTATTAAAATCCGAGTTACGGTTATTTAGTTAAGAATTAAATCATTTTAACATGGCATTTATGCAAATTTAAACAACCATCATTTTAAACAATTTTAAACCTGGATGAGAGTGGCATATTATTAAACTACACAAATTTCTAAGCATTTTACATGTTAAAATCATTTTAATCCGATGCACCATTTGTGAGTTATTGTATGCATGAAGTTCAAGGGTTTTTCTGCAAATCTGTAATCTCCTGGATAAATGCGAAAATCACCGCAGCAAAAAAAAACACTACGGGCCGAAACTTGCTGGCCCAACATGCACATGAGAGGGGCTGGGCACTGCTCACCATGGGCTTCAGCCCAGCTGGTGGGGAGGAGGCCGGGCAGGCCGGATCTGGCAGGAGCCGGGTCTAGGAGGCCGCTGGCCCAGGCGCTAGAGGCGCGGTCAACGCGAGCGGGCGCGGGACGAGCGACCTGCTCGTTGCTGCTCGATGCAGCCGGCAGCGGCGGAGATGGAAGCAGGGGGCAGCAGAACTTGGCGACGGCGGAAGGAGGTCCGGCGGGGCGCGGGTCTCCAGGGCGTCCGATCCGGCCGGCATCGAGGAGCTTCGGGCGGCCGGACTCGTCTGTAGGCAACCCAAGAGGGAGGGGAGCGAGGCGGGAGGCGCACGAGGTCGGGCTCCAGGCGGTGCTCGAGCGCCGCGGACGAGGCGAAGGCCTCCGGCGAAGAAAACTCCGGGCGGCGGCGCAGCAAGAAGACGAACTTGGCGCGGGGTGCTGGTTCGGTCAGCCGGCGGCGGGGCTGCAACTGCTGGGCACGGAGGACGCCGGCTGCGGGCGAAGACGGCTGTTGGAGGAGCTCCTCTCCTCGGCACTTGGGCGACGGGGATAGCTTGGCTTGTGGTGTCCCCGAGCTGCAGCGGCAGTCGGGCAGAGGCAAGGCGGTGGTGGCGAGATCCGGGCGCAGGGTTTCCGTTCCCGGCGCCGGAATGGAGGGGGGGGGGGGGCGCACCGGCAAGGAGAGGAGCGCTCGGGCGCTGCTGCTACTTGGGGGTGGAGCGCCGGGCAGGGCCGAGGAAGGAGGTGGCCGAGGTGCTGGGCTGCTGGATCGAGCGAGGGGATTGGCTCGAGGAAGAAAACAAGGAGGGAGATGCTACGCGATCTGGTTGGGCGGCGTTGAAAGCAAGGTGGTTGGTGGGGGAAGGATCTCGAGGAACAGGGTGAGTGTGTGGTGGCGGCGGAATGGCAAGGATGGGACAGGATCCCTAGATCCTAGGGTTGGACCTATATATATCTCATGGGATTAGATTAGAGGATATTTGGGCCCTCCGATTTAAATCGGACAATCGAGGAAAATAGGCTAGGAGAGTCCAACAAAGAAAACGGTGATGTTTTGTAGACGTTAGGGGATGACCCGGACTCAACGGTAACAACAACCCGGGTCGGGTACGGGACAACTTTCGGACGCGCCGGAGGGGATCGCGGGCTGACGAGAGAGGTTAGTTGGTTTGACAAGAGGGAACCGAAAACACGGTTGGTCTCGGAACGGTCAACGAAGACAAGGGGGGAACGCGGCAACTACGAACGAATGCAAAATTTTCAAAACATGACGGCAACGGAGTGCCGATGCAATGCAAATGATGCGATGATGAAAGCAACACACAAAAAAATAACACAGCTGACTCGCAAAACAAGGAAGGGAACTAGAGCATCGGTCTCGGGGCGTTACACAAGGAGTCTCGAAATGGTCGAGAGGTAAAGATTGATATATAGGACGATGGTATTCGGACACCGAAAGTGTTTCGGAGGGTACCAGGTACTTATTGGATCATCGGAAAGGAGTTTTGGGCACCCCTGGCAAAGATATGGGCCTTATGGGCCAAGAAAGGGAACACACCAGCCCACAAGGGGCTGGTGCGCCCCTATAGAGGCCGACCCTATGAGGAGGAGAAGGAAAGATGGGAGGGAAAGGAATGTGTGGAGTAGGACTCCCCCCTTCCTTCCCTCTCCCCCTCTTTCCTTCCCCTTCTTCATACAAGGAAAAGGGGGGGGGGCACAAGAGGGCAGGAACCCTAGGGCCGGCGGCCAGCCCCTTGGGGCGCGCCTTGGCTGCCCTAGGCTCCCTCCTCCCCCCTCCCACCTATATATATGTGGGGAGGGGGCGCCACACAAGCACACAACATTGTCTCAGCCGTGTGCGGCACCCCCGTCCATCGTTTACTCCCTCGGTCATATTTTCGTAGTGCTTAGGCGAAGCCCTGCGGAGATCACATCACCATCACTGTCACCACGTCGTCGTGCTGTCGGAACTCATCTACTACCTTGCCGTCTTGCTGGATCAAGAAGGCGGAGGACGTCCCCGAGTTGAGCGTGTCCAGAACGCGAGGTGTCGTGCGTTCGGTACTTGATCGGTTGGAGCGCGAAGAAGTTCGACTACATCAACCGCATTGTCAAATGCTTCCGCTTACGGTCTACGAGGGTACGTAGACATACTCTCCCCCTCGTTGTTATGCATCTCCATGGATAGATCATTGCGTGTGCATAGAAAATTTGTTGTTTTCCATGCAACAAGGGGGAGAGTATGTTTTGGTGTCAAATATTAGAGAGGTGACTCAGAAAAACACAAGTGCTTGATTGTTTTCGGAATACACAAAATTACCACATATTTAAATTCAATTGACCTCACAACATGAACCTCGAAAAGCGTGGTATGCATGATAGCCTTGCGAATTTTCTTTTATGCTTTATCTTTAGCAACCCTGATTAGAACTCAACTTGCGGAAGAACTACCTGTCCTCCACCTTCTGTTCATTCAACTTCTCCTTGTTTCTCCAACTCTCTAGCTTCTCAGCTCTTTCTTTCACCTGCACATCATCACACATGAGTTCTATGCGTATTTTCCTCTTGTACATATCTCATACAACTTTACGTGCACACCACACCTTACACAATGTAAAGCTGAAAAACATGAGGAAATGAACACGGGGGTGGTTGGATTATGAGGGCATGACGAAATCGAGCTTGAAGGCTCAATGACCTAGGTCTATGTCTCTGTGCAAACATAATCATGAGAAGGAGTAAACATAATCCCAACCAAGTGACCAGCCGCAAACATACCTATCTAATATCGCCCAAAATAATTGCACTGCAAAAGCAATCTTTGCACTACAATTTGTAAATACTATAACTCTCATATGCTTTGTTATTTGCCATGGAGTTTTATTTAGCTAATTAGTTCAAGCTCGATGATAATACATGACAATCATTAATGTCTCTAATCAGTTTTTGGGACTCTGAATTTTTGTATGCGTAGGCATAGAGGATGATCCAGAGATAGGGGTTGATGCTTCAGTTATGATTCTGCGTATTAGTATTATTCTTACACAGTTACACCCACACGTGCTTTCAATCTCATGTGCACCCACTCGTGTTCTAGTTGGACCACGTAGGTGTCCAAATGGGAATAATAATGCAGAAAAAAAGTTGAGGAAGAGAAGATTATGTGTTTGGGGCTTGAACTGTGACTTGGGGGCGTCTTGTCAGTCGGGGCGGGTGGGGTAGATGGTGTCCGGATCAATGAGCATATCCACATTGTTATAGCAGCATGTCAAGAACATCACCCCGCTTATTCGTCCTGATCCCTATCGGCCAAATCAAAGAAGATTGATCCAGACATCGACAATTAATTGCAGCTGGCCGGGATATCGGACCGGATGAATGTTAATAACCAGGTAGAGACAAATCATGATCGAGATGCTCTGATTCCTCTCCTCCTTTACCCGTGTGATGTGTTTCTCTCTCTCTCTCACTGGGCGTGTGTGTGAGAGAAAGGAATTACGACGCAACATGAAGAGACATACAAAAATTAGCACTGTTGTTGTGCTCTCATTCTTAGGTGACTGCTTCCCTGGCATTTCCTAATGACCGCTCCTCTCTCGAGACATGTGTAGGGGCTTGCGCTGGGCGAGGGCGACGACATGTGTTGGTGGACCATGTATTGGCGATTCACGCAAGTGATGGCCAACTCGAGAGTACTTGCGCCTCCTCGGTGCTAGGAGGTCCTCCAAGTTGCACACCTCTAGTGACTCTGGCTTGCCGGGGCTTGCAATCTGCACTCGTCGCGTCGATCGATCCCCCTTGTGGAGACGGAGGAGTCAAGAAAGACCGTCCGCAAGAGGGAAGAAACAAAGGTCAGGGTGCGAGTGTGTGACTGATGGAGAAGGGGAATCAACGATGAAGACGATGGAGCAGTTGTTTTCTCGCTTATTTCTTCATTATTAGTACGTGAGGAGTTAAAATCAAATCGTGCGTGAATCGTCACGCACGGGGAAGAGAAGGTTGAACCATTACCCCTAGAAATCAGTTTTTGAAACGAGTCCATTGTTCAGACTTTATTTTTTATTTTAACAACACAAGTGAGCAAATAATTCGACCCATCGCCATCTGCCCTCGTCGCCTAACAGCGCCCCTCAGCTCCAATCCCCCATCTCCCAAGCCAAATCAAACCCAAGGAAAGCCCAAATAGAAAAGCGTGCTGTTTTTTCCTCCTCTCGTGCGCCTCCCACCCCCCGCGATCCCAATTCGATCCGCTCGCCCCTCTCCCGATCCACCCTCCTCCCCCGGCCGCCCAATCCGGCCGCCGCCGCCCGGATTCGCGCGGATTCGGCCGCGGACTCGCGCTCCCCGGGGTCGGAAACCCTAGATCCACCGCCGCCGCCACCATGTTCTGGCGCATGACCGGTCTCTCCGCGGCCTCACCCGTGAGTTCCCTGCTCGTAGCTCCCCCCAATCTCCCTCCGCTCTCTCAGATTGGTTCGTCCATCCGTCCCTATGTGCTGCGGTGGCTGCGAGCTTGGTCGTGGACCCGTTTGTTTAGATTGACACTGTGGATTGGGTGCGGCACTTGTTTGTGGGTTGTAATGCTCGCTTGCTCTTATTTTGTTCCCGGCTGCGCTGCGACTGCGAGTTGTGTTATTTTGCATTGGCGAGCTCGTGCATGTGCTGTTCTCGTGATTGGGGCGGGTTGCAGGGATGGAGTAAATGCCTTGGGTTCGGATTTGGTTATGTTTTGCATGCAAGTTAGCCCTGGGGATGACTCGGATCGTTGTGTAGACGGGGATGCATATGGCAAAGCTGCTGTGTTTCTAAAGCTGAATCTCTGATCTGATGTGTGATACTATTTGATTAGCATCCTAAACTGAAGATTCATATGAGTTGGGTACTTACGCTGTTTTATGAAGAACTTAGCTGGAACAGTGTGCCAGTGTAGCTGTTCCTCCTTTTTCCCCCCCATTCTTATGAGTTACTTGGTCTCTACTGATTTTCTTCTGAGATAATACCATGTTTGAGCAAAACGAAGTACCTTTCTAATTCCAATTCCATTCGTTGATATTGTGTTCAGTTGCCTTCAAAAAAATCTTGTGTTCAATCATCCAAACTCAGCTGTATCCGGAATTGTCTGATAATTTTAAGTGGCTCCGTTATTCCATCTCATGGCCCACATGAATCATGAATAATAATGATAATTATAATATTATTCCATAGTCAATGTAAATAAATTTTATAACCTCAATGATATCTTAATATATTTTCATAGTATTGTAGAAACAAAGGTTATGAATCAACTTATACCTAACTTAATATATTATTATTTCAGGTGGATACAATCCTAGACAAGGAAAATTTTACACTTGAAGAACTTCTTGATGAGGATGAAATTATTCAAGAGTGCAAAGCACTGAACACCCGACTCATAAATTTGTAATTTCCTTGAGCTTCTGTTATTAGCTTGAGGTTTACATGGGTGGCATGTTTAATATTGTATAACCTTACTATTCATTTTCATCCTGTGCACTAGAGTAACAATGAAGAATTTTATACTTTTCTCTTGAGATAGCTGCAACTGTTGTAAAGGAAACACAGTCGCTTATTAAGTTAAGGAAATTATGAACCAGTCTACATATATCATACAAGTACAATTGTTTTTGCACTTAATAGTTGCTGTTTTAATCCCATCATAGGAAGAAAATCTGCCCAGAATTTGTAGTTTGTTTTTGGCAGTAATGCTGGCAGTAATGCTTTCTTCTAAATAGATGGTTCACATAGTTCTTTTGTTTATAAGCAAGGATAACTGTTTCTATTCCCCCTTTCCTTTTCCTCTCCAAATAGATTCCTAGTTTTATTTATATTAACCTGCAAAGAAGTGAATCTGATGCCTTTTTGAGCAAATACAAGTTATTACACTAGTATTTTGTACTGTTAAACCAAATTGGCACGTTGAGTTTTCTTGATAGATCATCTGGTTGAATGAATGAGTGATATAGTAAATACCTATGTTGGCCTTCATTTTCTTGACTGTTGGCATCCAGTGTTCCTTGTACTTATACTGTTGTATTTCCCAGCCTATAATGCTTGAAATATTTTGTGTAGCCTCCGTGACAAGGCCCAGGTGGAACAATTGCTTCGTTATGTTGTTGAAGAAGTTCCAGATGACGCTGAAAAAAAGCGCTCTTTCAAGTATGCCATTGGCCATTAACATTCATTGCCTGTAGATGTTACGGACTGAGTTTCCTCCTTTGTATAAATTCATCCATTCCTTGCAGGTTCCCTTTCATTGCTTGTGAGATATTTACTTGTGAAATAGATGTCATTTTGAGGACCCTAGTAGAGGATGAAGAGGTTAGAGTAAAAGCTTTCTTGTCCTTTTGACATCTTTGTCAGATATGTTTCATTACAACCATTCTAGCTAATTTTACTTCTCTTAATCTTCTGCATTGCAGTTAATGGATTTGCTTTTCTCATTTGTGAAACCTGATCATCCACACAGCACATTATTATCTGGTTACTTCAGTAAGGTATTTCATTTTATTTGGATTATTTATATCCGAATCATGGCATAAATTCGTTGTAGAAGTTCCCTGCTGAAGTTTGGTCTTGCCTTTTGTTAATCTGATGTTGAGACTTCATCTTGTGGTTGCTGTCATATTTATTACAAGGCTGAAGTATGTTTGATTACTTATTTGTTGTAGGTGGTAATTTGTTTGATGCTGCGGAAGACTGCCCCACTAATGAATTATGTTCAGGTATTCCTTGTCCTTGTATAAACAAGGAACATTTTATTAACACACTTAAACTTATGGGGTATATGTTCATTTAGTGTACTTTCTTTGAATATTTGGGCGGTTTGGTTAATCAAGGCATGCACTGGGTCTAGCTTTCATGCGAACAATTTTCTTCTGTGGTCACAAATTTCATCCCACAAGCTTGATTCTTGAGTATTTCAATGGATTACAACACTCATTTTTTATTAGGAGCATCCAGAGATCGTTGTCCAACTTGTCGACCTGATTGGCATCACATCTGTAATGGAGGTAAGATGTTATTGATAATTATTGCATTTAGTGGATTGATGTTTTGGCTGCTACAGTTGGTTGACGCTTTTGCCCCTGGAATTCTTCAGGTGCTGATACGCCTGATTGGTGCTGATGAGACCATATATTCAAACTATGCTGATACAATGCAGTGGTTAGAAAATACAGATGTTCTTGGAATGATCGCAGATAAGTTTAGCTCATCGGTGAGTTGGGGAAATATATAACACTAGGGAAATGCATTTATTTGTTTATCTTGCCTTGTCGCCTTTGCATATATCTGCTTGTATTTTTGAGACATAATTGCATACAAACCTAGCATTTCATTTGAGAAACATTTTGTCTTGAGATATTTTTTACCTATATAAACATAGCCTCCTAAATAACAATATTCAGTTTCTCACTGAAAAACTTCAATTGAAATGTTTCTAGCAGAAATTTGACATACTGCGATATTGCCAAGCAGGACTCTCCTGAAGTGCATGCCAATGCTGCCGAAATTCTTTGTGCTGTGACTCGATGTGCACCTCCATCTCTCGCTGCAAAGATATGCAGTCCAAGGTCTCAATCTTACAACGTTATTGCCTTCACATTTTTAATCTTTATTGGGCAGGGGAAAACCTTTCAGCAGGGAAGTCCATTTTTTTTTTTTTTGGTAGTGGTGAGAATCACAGAAAGAATATCCGTGCATTTCTTCTAATCCTTTACTTGTAAAGAGTCCATGTCCAATTTATGCTTGTAAAGAGTCCATGTCTAATTTTATCTAAAGAGGCTTCACATAGATGGTTACAAAGCCCTACATTTACAAGTAGGTTTCCTTGTTGGTTTTCCTTTTTGGATCTGACATATTTATGCTCCGTTCTATGCAATTGCAGTTTTGTTGGGAGGTTGTTCTGCCATGCTCTTGAAGGATCAAGACCCAAGTCTGTGCTGGTTCATTCATTGTCAGTGTGCATATCTTTGCTGGACCCAAAAAGATTGGCATCAGCTTCCTATCAAGCATTCAGAAGCAACGTAAGTCATGGGGCATTGGTCACTGCCAGTCCTGAGACAGTTGATGGTATGCTCGAGAGTCTAGGTGAGTGTTGGGTATTTTGTGCAAGATTTTGTTAGGAAAACCTTCTTCCTTAATCAATTCTAGACTTTTTGTCTACACTACACTGTGTGTCATGGTTTGCTAGATCTTTTTTTTTGAGATTTATTGTTATAGCTGACATACTTTTGTAGGTAATTTGCTCAACTTATTGGACACCTCTACCGCTGAAAATGTTTTGCCTACAACTTACGGATGTTTACGCCCACCTCTGGGGAAACATCGACTGAAGGTACTGGATGATGCAAATCCTTTCGGTTGACCATTTGGTCATTTCTATCTTGTAGTGATTATTGTTGAGCCTTGAGCTCTTTGTTTCCTGTCCAGATGGACTTACTTTATTTGTATTTTGTAAAGGTGCATAGTGTTGTCTGGACTGACCTACTATAATTTTGGTGTGGTTACCTGGGGTTGAGACGTAGACGAGATGCATGCATGCTTGGATCCTAGTGTGATCAAATGCTATTTGTATATCATTTCTTTCTACCTAGCCATATAGAACGTATTAGTGTTATTTAGCACTGCATGCTCTTAAATTTCGGCAATGTTATAGTGTCTTGGTAATTTCCTGCTCGCTTGTGTTAAGCTGGATATACCCTTTTTTACAGATTGTGGAGTTCATCTCTGTTTTGCTGACAGTTGGTAGTGAAACTGCTGAACAAGAGCTAATCAGCCAATCGGCAATAAAGCGCTCCATTGACTTATTCTTTGAGTAAGATGGATATATTATTTTCTTTTGCTTCATCATCGTTTAAAGGGCTATCTCATATGTTTGTTAAACAACAGGTACCCGTATAACAACTTTTTGCACCATCATGTCGAGAATATAATTGTTTCTTGCCTGGAGGGTAAAAGAACAGAACTTGTCGAACATGTTCTTAATGAATGTGACATTGTTGGTAAAATTCTTGCTGCCGATAAGCTTTCTTCTTTGTCAACAGAGTCTAATGGGGTAAGTTATATTTATGCTATAACAGCTTTGACTTAATACTACCAAGAATACCCCATCATGCTTTGCTTCTTGTGTGCAGCCTACTGTGCCGTCTGAAGGGAAAACCCCTTCAAAAATTGGGAATGTTGGTCACATGACAAGAATAGCCAATAAACTCATTCAGTTGGGAAATAGTAACAGCACAATCCAGACTCACCTGCAGGTATCTTTCCTATTTGTGCATCCACTCAATACTTTGTCTGTAAGTATGATTTTTCTATAGTTTTGTATGCCTTACTTTGACCTGGAATCTTTTGTTTGAGTAGGGTAACAGTGAATGGGTTGAATGGCAGACAGATGTTCTGGTCAGGCGAAATGAGGTGGAGAATGTTTATCATTGGGCTTGTGGGTAGGTTTTCTTTCCTTGTTTAGCATGCTATATCTTGCTTTCATTTTCTCTAAGTATCGGTGGACTTGTATGCTGCAGACGCCCAACCTCGCTTCATGACCGTGGTAGGGATAGTGATGATGATGACTTCCGAGACAGGGATTATGATGTTGCAGCTCTGGCCAATAACTTGAGCCAGGCATTCCGCTATGGGATATACAGCAATGATGACATTGAAGAGGTATGCTAATGTGCTAGTTCGCTACTATCAAAATATTTATTCCCTGCATCTTGCTATTGTTTCTGCTGCTGTATTGTATATTCAGACATATTAATGATACACGCTGATCATTTGAATGCAGGCACAAGGGTCACTTGAACGTGATGATGAGGTACATTTAAGTAACATATTGTTCTCTTGTTATTTGCACACGATTCTAGCATTCACTGCGATTAAATGCTGAGGCTTTCCTAAAAAAATGTTTACTGCAATGTACAAAAAGCCGACTATAAAGTATGAACTGCTATGTAGTTTTAAGTTTGTTTGGAAACATATAACATTATGGTTGGTTTATCCATGGAATGTATAATGCACCGACAAGTATATTGCTTTCTTTTGAGTCTAATAATCTCTTATATTTGCCTTTCAGGATGTCTATTTTGATGACGAATCAGCTGAGGTGGTAATATCTTCCCTGCGTCTGGGAGATGATCCGGACGGGTAATTTGCTATCTTAAATCGTACTCCAGCACCCTTGATTTTTCTCTCTTGATGGAGGTAACTGATTGGCAATGTATCATGTGTTTAAAAGCAGTTCCCTCTTTACAAATTCAAATTGGTTCACGTTTGATGGAGAGAGAGGTATCAATGACCGTTTAGCTGCCTCTGTTCCTTCTTCCTCTCCCAACTCCGAGGAGGCTTCCCCAGACATGGAGGAAGCTGATGATGGTGAAGCAATTGGCACTGAGGATCAAATGGAAACTTTGGGTCATGGAAATGGCCCTGCTAAGGAGGCAGAAGATGCTGCAGAATGTACCAAACAGACAAATTTTAGCACTGAGAATGAGCAACTAGAAAGTGCAGAAGGTACCGAGCGGCATCCAGATGTTTCAATTGGTCGTACTGAAGCTAGCACAGACGAAGCTGCCTCTGAAGCAGCTGAATCTTCAGCCCCAGCTACTGAGACACAGGCAGAGAGAACAGTTGATAAACCAGCTGTCTCATCTGATTTGGACAATCCTATCTCTGAAGCTTCACCCGATCCCGATGTCAATGTGAGTGATTTGGCTGGCTCGGCATTATCTTCTGAGCAAGCTGTCCGTCACGATTATGTGGAGGTACCGATCAAGACTGATGCAGTTGTGGATACTGAAAAGAAAACTGATACAGTCGTGGAAACTGATGCAGTCGGGGATGTTGGAGTGAAAGCTGATGCAGTCGTGGAGGTACCAAGCAAGGAAGTATCTGCCGTGGATGTTGAAGCTAAAACTGGCGCAGCAGAAGCAAAAGAGTGAATTGGCAGCGTATCTCATGGACTGAAATGGCATAGCTGACGAGCAATTATTAGTCAGACCCCTCAGAAGACAGGCAATCATCTTTGCTTCAAGTGCTCATCAGCCACAAGCAACTTCGAAGCAAACTGCTGTACAATAAGCAAGTGTACTATTTTGCCTTCCATTGTGGCCAATCACTGTACAAATGAGCACCATTGTCTAACTGCACGCGCACACTTCATCAGAAATTGGTCAATTTGCTTCAAAATTTACCCTCCGTTTCATGGGGGACAATTGGTTGATGCGAAATGTCATTTGGCGGTAGTCTCGTGTCTTGCGATATGTGAAAGCACAATTCTTTTTGGATGGCAACTGTTTTGTCTACTTTAGTCTTTTGTTTCATTATTAGGTTAATTTGGAACTATAATATTTCACATGGTATTATTTCTAGTTTAGCTATTGTAATTCTTTCTGACTCGATGTGCTTCAGTTCAAATAGAGAATGCTATTTTTTTTATGAAAATATTTGTGCTCGTTGCTTTAAATTGTTTCAGATCCAGCTTGTTAAACACGTCTGTTTCTTGACCAGCTATTCCCCAACTATGTTGTTCCGATGCAAAATTTAGTGGAAAACACTTGATGTCAGCCGGATGATTTCTTTCCGTAAATCAGCCGCGTCCCTGGCTTGCCACGCGTACGTGGTCCCTTCCCTCACTTTACGTTTCTGTAGCGATTGACCTTCTAGCGGTCTGATCCGGCCCGAGCGTGGAGCACAGCGCTCCCAGGTTTACATGCCTTTTTTACGTGTGTGGACATCTTACACTCCTATCATATCACATCACATAGCTACTAGGGATGTGTACCGCTGCAACTCAGTTGTTACTAGCCGACCGAACCCAGCTGGTTTTGTCAAAATAAATACTAAATAATTTGTTGACATGTTGCAATCTGGGCGCCTACAAGGCTTGGGCAACGATGTTACAAACCCGGACACGTGACGTTATAAGGTAAGGCCAATCGTCGTTGTTGCAAGGCTCATTGTTGTTGCTGCAAGTTGGGACGCTGCAAGGGTTGACTGCCATTGCAATGTGGTCTATTGTTACTGCAACACGGGATGTGTACCGTTGCAAGGATCGACCGCCGTTGCAATAAGACATGTCATTGCAGTAACATGGGACACATGACGCCGCAAGGGTCGTCCGTCATTGTTGTGAGCGAGATGTTGGACGTTGCAAGGGTCAACCCCGCTGCATCAAGCGGCACACATGATGCTTCAATGGACAACACCGCTATTGCAAGGCGATAAGCGGGACGTTGCATGGGTCGATCACCATTGCTGCATGAGGGATGCTCGATGTTGCAAGGGTCGACTCTGTTGCTGCAAGAGGGACACACAATGTCGCAATGGCTAGTATAACTGTTGCAAGGCGAGACACAGGTCGCGTGAATTACAAGGGTCGTCTTTCGTTGCTGCAAGGGCTAACCACCATTTCTGCAAGCGGGACGTGTGACGCTTCAAGGGTTGACCGCCATTGCTGCAAGAGCTGACTGTCATTGTTGCAAGCGGGATGCGTGATGCTGTAAGGGTCGACCGCAACTTACACTAAATAATTTCCGTTGCATGTTTTTGAGTGTTGCAATGATTTTTTTAATCATTTTTTGTGTAGTGACAAAACATTGTTGCAATGATCAGCAAGTCAATTACACTTGATGTGTTCTGTTTTTAAAAAATGCTTCCTTCAACTGCGGGATTAAACAAGAAACTCTGTCGCATCGCCTGCATGCCACATGCCCCTGACTGAGATGCCTGCAACATGACCCTTGTTGCAAGACGCACGGGTGCAACACGAACTACGTTGCACACCGCAAAGGAAAAAACAAAAGTTATTCAAGGGATTGTAACAAGGTTCCTGTTGCAGAATGCTGAGTGCAACACGAGGCTTGTTGCAAAGCCTCAATGAGCAGTTCAGACACCCTTTATTTTTCTCATTTAAGCTTGTGCCTTCTTGTGCTTTGGCTGCATGTTGATGGCAGGGTACAGGAAGCAAGCAAACGCAGTGCTAACACACTAGTCAACGAGATGCGGAAGAGGTACCACCAGGTGGCAAATTTGACAAATTTGACCTATGGACGAAATCAAATCACAAAATGAACTGTCCATGAAACTATTTCACGCGGCTGACCTTTTTGTGTGACGCCCGACACGAAGGCGCCACACTACACTGTGCAACGCCTCACAGATAGGCGCTACACGGCCAGCGTCGCACCCGTGTGATCCGAAAATTACTAAGTCAATGTGCAGCGCCTGAGAGCTAGGCGCCACACTATACAGTGTAGCGCCTAGCTCCTAGGCGTTGCACTAGTGCAACGCCTAGGAGCTAGGCGCCAAGGGTCAGCTGCGTGAAATAGTTTCACGTACAGTTCATTCTGTAATTTGATTTCGTCTATAGGTCAAATTTGTCAAATTTGCCCCACCAGGTTGGCAGGTTGCGTGCGTAGCAGTGCAGATCACGAGAGCAAGGCGATGTACAATCATATCATCGGACTGGACCGAGCGCCGTACCACGAAAGCTGGCTGTTGACAGACGTCAGATTAAGTGTGATCGGACGGCGGCTGACCCGACTAATCCGCGCGAGGGATTAGCCGGATAATCGCCTAGCACGCCCCAAATTTAGTTGAACTAGGTGGACTACTAAAAAATCCATGCATGATTGTTACTTTCTCCGTTCCTAAATATTTGTCTTTTTAGAGATTTCAACAAGTGATTACATACGAAGCAAAATGAATGAATCTACGCTTTAAAATATGTCTATATACATCCGTATATGGTAGTCCATTTGAAATCTTAAAAAAACAAATATTTAGGAACGGAAGGAGTACATACGATCTTAATTTCATGACAGGTCTAGCTCATGTCCTCTAGCGCGAGAAGCATATTCATGCATGTATGCAAGTGAGAATGGTGGAATTTTTTTTGATTTGCAGATTAAATCGCTTGGTCGACTTTAAACATTTTCACCATTAGCTTTGTATTGTTGAGGACTTCGTAAAAAGTTGGAAAACGCTTAAATTAAGCCGGCTGATCCCTCCTTGCTGTAAGCCGCTCCCTCCGCCTGACACGTATCTCGTGCGGGCCCAGCGACCGCACCTCCTCCTGACCGAACTGGGATTAGGTGACATGCCTACAGCATGTCACGCTGCAACATGCGGCCTTCCATCCGCCCTCCAATCTCCATCCAACGTTCCACATCGATCCAAGGCAAAAAAATATTCCCAGGCGATCAAACTACACAGGTGAAATGCATCAGACTACTGTTTTCAGAGTTTGTTCAATAGAATCACTAACTTTTCAGTCATTATACAGTACAAACATCAGCTATTTTTTTTACCGAATTTGCATAAATTAAATTTCAAACTTAGCTATACAAAAAAACTGTATGCAAACAACAGTCATATAGCAACAAAAACAACAGTAATTTAACAATACAAATTAAGTACCACTTGATTGAAATTCAGTACCACTTGCTTGTAATTGAAAAGCTCGATACATTCAAATTCTCCACCAAACGGCCATTTCACTTGTACACTTAGGCTACAAAATGATATAGTTAACCCCATACTACTATAGTTAACCATGTCCAAAATACTATCTAACAAGTTCCATGCTAGAACAAATAATCATCATCATCACCACCATGTACAAAATATTATCTAAGGAGCTTCCATGCTAGAACAGATTATCATGGTCAGCCGTCAAGAGCTGGGTGAAACTCATAATATTATTGCACTCTTGAAGCACCAAATTTATTTCTTTGTTGTTGTCATACTTCTCCACTTCTACTTGAGGCTGCACACCATCTTTTTTCTTTTGTTGCACACCATCCTTCTTCCTTTGTGGCTGAGAACAAAAATCACTGTAATTAGTTAACAAATGAGCAATAACAACATATCATGTACCAATTGCAACATACCTTTTCTCCCTGTTTTGTTGGTCCTTTAGTTACTCTATGCTTCCCCTTGAGTAACTTATCAAGCCATGTTTTCTTTCTCCTTAAGTTCTTTGACTGAACCTCTTTTTTCTTCAGCCATGCAGATCTAAGCAACTCATCTACTTGCTGCACATTTGGGTCAACATTCTCTTTGTCTTTACATAGTTCATTCATGGCACTAGTGGATGCATTGAGTAAATCATGTATATGCGGAGCGACGGAATCAAGTGCATTATCCAATAGAATACAACATTGTGGAGAGTTGGCTGCTTTTTGTGCCATTTTGTGAAATTTATGAGACAAATCCTTGTATCAAAGTTCAGCTTCCATTTTTGGATTTTCTACCACATTCCTTCCTTGTCTATCTTGTATACTTCCATTGCGAGCTTCTCTAGTCCACCTCTTCAAAACATAATGTGCCGGCAATGTCTTTATGTTCATCAAATCAAGCACTTTTAGACCATGTGCACACAAGATTCCTGTCCTATTGGACATCCCACAACTACATGAAACCGTTTTGGTCAAAGGATCACCTATCACTATGCGCTCCTCCTCAAACTGTAAATCTCCATGCAACCTCGCAATAGCAAAAACAAATCTGTTATTTCCATCCAATACTCTACAACATGCAGCCGTTGATCTTTCATACTCACCTTGGAAAGCCTAAAAAATAATCGGAGTGTATACTTCGCTTGCTTCCACCAACATAGGAGTCTTCATCTTAATTATTGGTATATTATTTATTGCATCGAATTCAGATTCTAATTCAGCTCTTCTTTTTACTGCCACTGTCCTCTCAAAATGCATCAAGAATCAAAGAATATGAAAATCTGATTTCAAATGATTTTCCAATGCATTGTTTTGGTGCAGCGGTAATATTGATGCAAACTCATAGAACTACACATATTATCAGCTAATTCTGAAACCAAAACTAAACCCAAACGGTGCTAACTCTGAACCCAAACTGCACAAGCATCAAACTGATGTGAAGGAAAAGGAGAGGCGACCTGGGAAACCGGACGTGGCGGTCAGGGTGGCGCTCCTCCGTGGACCGCGGCGGCACGTCGCTGCTTCCCGGCGCACGACGTCCCTCTTCTGGTTCCCCGGCGACTCGACGGAGCTGGTTCCCGCGGGGGCTCGGCGGCGTTGATTACCGCCGCGGCGAGGCGGAGCGCTTCACTGGGGCGGCGGCGGTGCGACCCTGCGGGTCCTCCTCGGCGGCGGCGCTGCCCTGCCTGTCCTCTGCGGTGGCAACGCTCAGCGCCAATCTCCCCTTTTTGCTGAAATTTGAGATGGGCTCTAGGCCCATGTAGCAATTTCTGAAAAATCTCTAAGGGCCCATGTGAGTTATATGGTATTAGGTGTAGTGGGAAGTTTAGTTCCACCCCGGAAGTGGAAGAGGAGTTGGACCTCCTTATAAGGGTTTCTCTTCTACATGCTATTGGAGCTTGAGAAGAGAAGATGCCCTCGCGCACTCCTCCTCCGCCGCCCGCCGCGACGCGGGATCGAGCCGAGCTTACACCTATGCGCTTATTTTTGCCACGTCTCTCCACGCGGTTGCGCCTATATAAGTGTGCGGTGTCTCCTAACCCTAGACGCCAGCACGCCCACCGTCGTTCCCTTGCTGCTGCTGCCGCCGGTGACTCCATCCCGTCCGCCGCGTACACGGTCGACGGGAGAGCAGGTCTCCGAAACCACGCCCTTCTGGTTCCTGTACGGGGTGAGGGGCGAATAGGTTTTTGGGCAGCGATTACGCGACTGCTCACTTCCGATCGTCTACTTCCTCTACGTCCGCGTCGCCTTCATCATCACCATGTCCACCGCCGTCGAGAAAGCTGAAGCTGACAAGAAGGCCGCCGAGGACGCCGCTGCTGCCACCAAAGCCGCGGCCTCTGCATGGCCTACTGGAGGGTATAACTCGTTTATCCCGCTTCTACTGTTTTCTGTTTTAGCCATGCTAGCGTTATACGTAGATCTTTCTGCAATTAGCGTAGTATGTGCTAGTTTGACTGAATATCAGTATGCGATTATATGTGTCAATGCCATGCTAGTGATTTACTCGTGGATTAATTTAATCGAGAAATTGCCTATTTACTCAACACTTTTCCCCGCCACAAATTGGTTTCGAGCGGGCAACCCACCATGATTTGGTCCAAGCCTGTGTAGTTTATCGCCTGGGAATATTTTTTTGCCTTGGATCGTGTGGAACGTTGGATGGAGATTGGAGGGCGGATGGGAGGCCGCATGTTGCAGCGTGACATGCTATAGGCATGTCACCTGATCCCAGTCCGTCTTGTACTAGTTCTCTCGTGACCGGCGGTCGCCGTAGGAGCTGCGACTCGCCACGCACTGCTGCAGGCCGCCAACAGCTGCTTCAAGCACCTTTATCTCTCTTCCACCCTGCTTCTCTCCTCTCTAGATGCAAGAATACCACCAACACAACATCCAACAGGTGCCAACGGTTTTTGGGCAGCGATTACGCGACTGCTCACTTCCGATCGTCTACTTCCTCTACGTCCGCGTCGCCTTTATCATCACCATGTCCACCGCCGCCGAGAAAGTTGAAGCTGACAAGAAGGCCGCCGAGGACGCCGCTGCTGCCACCAAAGCCGCGGCCTCTGCATGGCCTACTGGAGGGTATAACTCGTTTATCCCGCTTCTACTGTTTTCTGTTTTAGCCATGCTAGCGTTATACGTAGATCTTTCTGCAATTAGCGTAGTATGTGCTAGTTTGACTGAATATCAGTATGCGATTATATGTGTTAATGCCATGCTAGTGATTTACTCGTGGATTAATTTAATCGAGAAATTGCCTATTTACTCAACACTTTTCCCCGCCACAAATTGGTTTCGAGCGGGCAACCCACCATGATTTGGTCCAAGCCTGTGTAGTTTATCGCCTGGGAATATTTTTTTGCCTTGGATCGTGTGGAACGTTGGATGGAGATTGGAGGGCGGATGGGAGGCCGCATGTTGCAGCGTGACATGCTATAGGCATGTCACCTGATCCCAGTCCGTCTTGTACTAGTTCTCTCGTGACCGGCGGTCGCCGTAGGAGCTGCGACTCGCCACGCACTGCTGCAGGCCGCCAACAGCTGCTTCAAGCACCTTTATCTCTCTTCCACCCTGCTTCTCTCCTCTCTAGATGCAAGAATACCACCAACACAACACCCAACAGGTGCCAACGGCTTCACTTGCAGATCTTGCCGGTGGCGGGTTGCTTCCATGCAACACGCACGATGCTGCAACCTGCGGATCTCGGCCGACGGAGCTTCAATGCAACGAGTTTGCTGCTGCGATCCGAATCTTGCAGGCGGCGGGTTGCTGAAGGAAATATGCCCTAGAGGCAATAATAAAGTTGTTATTTATATTTTCTTATATCATGATAAATGTTTATTATTCATGCTAGAATTGTATTAACCGGAAACTTAGTGCATGTGTGAATACATAGACAAACAGAGTGTCCCTAGTATGCCTATACTTGACTAGCTCGTTAATCAAAGATGGTTAAGTTTCCTGACCATAGACATGTGTTGTCATTTGATGAACGGGATCACATCATTAGAGAATGATGTGATGGACAAGACCCATCCGTTAGCTTAGCATTATGATCGTTTAGTTTTATTGCTATTGCTTTCTTCATGACTTATACATATTCCTCTGACTATGAGATTATGCAATTCCCGAATACCGGAGGAACACCTTGTGTCCTATCAAACGTCACAACATAATTGGGTGATTATAAAGATGCTCTACAGGTGTCTTCGAAGGTGTTTGTTGAGTTGGCATAGATCAAGATTAGGATTTGTCACTCCGTGTATCGGAGAGGTATCTCTGGGCCCTCTCGGTAATGCACATCACTATAAGCCTTGCAAGCAATGTGACTAATGAGTTAGTTGCGGGATGATGCATTACGGAACGAGTAAAGAGACTTGCCGGTAACGAGATTGAACTAGGTATGAGGATACCGACAATCGAATCTCGGGCAAGTAACATACCGATGACAAAGGGAATAACGTATGTTGTTATGCGGTTTGACCGATAAAGATCTTCGTAGAATATGTAGGAACCAATGTGAGCATCCAGGTTCCACTATTGGTTATTGACTGGAGACGTGTCTCGGTCATGTCTACATAGTTCTCGAACCCGTAGGGTCCGCACGCTTACCGTTCGATGACGATTTGTATTATGAGTTATGTGTTTTGGTGACTAAAGTTTGTTCAGAGTCCCGGATGAGATCACGGACATGACGAGGAGTCTCGAAATGGTCGAGAGGTAAATATTCATATATTGCCGAATATGTTCCGAGTGATTCGGGTATTTTTCCGGAGTACCGAGGGGTTACCGGAACCCCCGGGGAAGCGTTGGGCCTACATGGGCCTAAGGGAGAGAGAGGGAAGCTCGCAGGGGGTGGCCGTGCCCCCCCTCCTAGGGAGTCCGAATAGGACAAGGAGGAGGGGGTGACGCCCCCCTTCTGTTTCCCTCCCCCTCTCCTTCCTATTCCCTGCGGTGGAGAAAGGAGGGGGGGCGAATCCTACTTGGACTAGGAGTCCAAGTAGGACTCCTCCCATGGTGCAGCCCTCCTGGCCGCCAGCCTCTCTCCCCCTCCTTTATATACGTGGGCAGGGGGCACCCCAAAGGCACACCAATAATTCTCTTAGCCGTGTGCGGTGCCCCCCTCCACAGTTTACTCCTTCGGTCATAGCGTCGTAGTGCTTAGGCGAAGCCCTGCATGGATCACATCACCAACACCGTCACCACGCCGTCATTCTGACGGAACTCTCCCTCGACCCTCTACTGGATCAAGAGCTCGAGGGACGTCATCGAGCTGAACGTGTGCTGAACACGGAGGTGTCGTACGTTCGGTACATGGATCAGTTGGATCGTGAAGACGTTCGACTAGATCAACCGCGTTAATCTAACGCTTCCGTTTTTGGTCTACGAGGGTACGTGGACACAGTCTCCCCTCTCATTGCTATGCATCTCCTAGATAGATCTTGCATGATCGTAGGATTTTTTTTGAAATTGCATGCTACGTTACCAATAGTGGCATCCGAGCCAGGTCTATGCGTACATGCTATGCATGAGTAGAACACAAAGAGTTGTTCGCGATAATAGTCATACTGCTTACCACTAATGTCTTACTTTGATTCAGCGGTATTGTTGGATGAAGCGGCCCGGACCGACATTACATGACCGCGTTCATGAGACTGGTTCTACCGACGTGCTTCATACACAGGTGGCTGGCGGGTTTCTGTTTCTCCAACTTTAGTTGAATCGAGTTTGACTACGACCGGTCCTTGTTGAAGGTTAAAACAACACACTTGACGAAAAATCGTTGTGGTTTTGATGCGTAGGTAAGAACGGTTCTTGCTAGAAGCCCGTAGTAGCCACATAAAACTTGCAACAACAAAGTAGAGGACGTCTAACTTGTTTTTGCAGGGCATGTTGTGATGTGATATGGTCAAGACGTGATGAGATATAAATTGTTGTATGAGATGATCATGTTTTGTAAAAGTTATCGGCAACTGGCAGGAGCCTTATGGCTGTCGCTTTATTGTATGAAATGCAATTGCCATGTAATTGCTTTACTTTATCACTAAGCGGTAGCGATAGTTGTAGAAGCAATAGTTGGCGAGACGACAACGATGCTACAATGGAGATCAAGGTGTCTAGCTGGTGACGATCGAGATCATGACAGTGCTTTGGAGATGGAGATCAAAGGCACAAGATTACGATGGCCATATCATGTCACATATTTTGATTGCATGTGATGTTTATCTTTTATGCATCTTATTTTGTCAGTACGGCGGTAGCATTATAAGAATGATCCCTCACTAAATTTCAAGGTATAAGTGTTCTCCCTGAGTATGCACCATTGCTACAGTTCGTCGTGCCGAGACACCACGTGATGATCGGGTGTGATAAGCTCTATGTTCACATACAACGGGTGCAAGCCATTTTTGCACGTGCAGAATACTCGGGTTAAACTTGACGAGCCTAGCATATGCAGATATGGCCTCGGAACACTGAGACCGAAAGGTCGAACGTGAATCATATAGTAGATATGATCAACATAGAGATGTTCACCATTGAAAACTACTCCAGCTCACGTGATGATTGGACATGGTTTAGTTGATATGGATCACGTGATCATTTAGATGACTAGAGGGATATCTATCTAAGTGGGAGTTCTTAAGTAATATGATTAATTGAACTTTAATTTATCATGAACTTAGTACCTGATAGTTTTTGCATATCTATGTTGTTGTAGATCAATGGCCATGCTACCATTCCCTTGAATTTTAATGCGTTCCTAGAGAAAGATAAGTTGAAAGATGATGGTAGCAACTACACGGAATGGGTCCGTAACTTGAGGATTATCCTCATTGCTGCACAGAAGAATTACGTCCTGGAAGCACCGCTAGGTGCAAGACCCGCTGCGGGAGCAACTCCGGACGATATGAACGTCTGGCAGAGCAAAGATGATGACTACTCAATAGTTCAGTGTGCCATGCTTTATGGCTTAGAATCGGGACTTCAAAGACGTTTTGAACGTCATGGAGCATATGAGATGTTCCAGGAGTTGAAGTTAATATTTCAAGCAAATGCATGAGTTGAGAGATATGAAGTCTCCAATAAGTTCTATAGCTGCAAGATGGAGGATAATAGTTTTGTCAGTGAACATATACTCAAAATGTCCGGGTATCACAACCACTTGACTCAGCTGGGAGTTAATCTTCGTGATGGTAGTGTCATTGATAGAGTTCTTCAATCACTGCCACCAAGCTATAAAGGCTTCGTGATGAACTATAATATGCAAGGGATGGAAAAGACAATTCCCGAGCTCTTCGCAATGCTAAAGGCTGCGGATGTAGAAATCAAGAAGGAGCATCAAGTGTTGATGGTTAACAAGACCACTAGTTTCAAGAAAAAGGGCAAAGGGAAGAAGGGGAACTTCAAGAAGAATAGGAAGCAAGTTGCCGCTCAAGGGAAGAAGCCCAAGTCTGGACCTAAGCCTGAAACTGAGTGCTTCTACTGCAAAGGGACTAGTCACTTGAAGCGGAACTGCCCCAAGTATTTGGCGGATAAGAAGGATGGCAAAGTAAAATGTATATTTGATATACATGTTATTGATGTGTACCTTACTAATGCTCATAGTAGCGCCTGGGTATTTGATACTGGTTCTGTTGCTCATATTTGCAACTCAAAACAGGGGCTACAGATTAAACGAAGATTGGCTAAGGACGAGGTGACGATGCGCGTGGCAAATGGTTCCAAAGTCCGATGTGATCACCGTCAGCACGCTACCTCTACATCTACCTTCGGGATTAGTTTTAGACCTGAATTATTGTTATTTGGTGCTAGCGTTGAGCATGAACATTATATCTGGATTTTGATGCAACACATTTATTCATTTAAATCAGAGAATAATGGTTGTTCTATTTATATGAGTAATATCTTTTATGGTCATGCACCCTTGATGAATGGTCTATTTTTGTTGAATCTCGATAGTAGTGATACACATATTCATAATATTGAAGCCAAAAGATGCAAAGTTAATAATGATAGTGCAACTTATTTGTGGCACTGCCGTTTAGGTCATATTGGTGTAAAGCGCATGAAGAAACTCCATGCTGATGGGATTTTGGAATCACTTGATGCTTGCGAACCATGCCTCATGGGCAAGATGACTAAAACTCCATTCTCCGGAACAATGGAGCGAGCAACTGACTTATCGGAAATAATACATACTGATGTATGCGGTCCGATGAGTGTTGAGGCTCGCGGCGGGTATCGTTATTTTCTAGCCTTCACAGATGATATGAGCAAATATGGGTATATCTACTTAATGAAACATAAGTCTGAAACATTTGAAAAGTTCAAAGAATTTCAGAGTGAAGTGGAAAATCATCATAACAAGAAAATAAAGTTTCTACGATCCAATCGTGGAAGTGAATATTTGAGTTATGAGTTTGGTCTTCATTTGAAACAATGTGGAATAGTTTCACAACTCACGCCACCTGGAACACCATAGCGTAATGGTGTGTCGGAATGTCGTAACCGTACTTTATTAGATATGGTGCGATCTATGATGTCTCTTACCGATTTACCACTATCGTTTTGGGGTTATGCTTTAGAGACGGCTGCATTCACGTTAAATAGGGAACCATCTAAATCCATTGAGACGACACCATATGAACTGTGGTTTGGCAAGAAACGTAAGCTGTCGTTTCTTAAAGTTTGGGGCTGTGATGCTTATGTGAAAAAGCTTCAACCTGATAAGCTCGAACCCAAATCGGAGAAATGTGTCTTCATAGGATACCCAAAGGAAACTGTTGGGTACACCTTCTATCACAGATCCGAAAGCAAGATATTCGTTGCTAAGAATGGATCCTTTCTAGAGAAGGAGTTTTCTCTCGAAAGAAGTGAGTGGGAGGAAAGTAGAACTTGATGAGGTAATTGTACCTTCTCCCGAATTGGAAAGTAGTTCATCACAGAAATCAGTTCCAGTGATTCCTACACCAATTAGTGAGGAAGTTAATGATGATGATCATGAAACTTCAGATCAAGTTACTACCGAACCTCGTAGGTCAACCAGAGTACGTTCTGCACCAGAGTGGTACGGTAATCCTGTTCTGGAAGTCATGTTACTAGACCATGATGAACCTACGAACTATGAGGAAGCGATGATGAGCCCAGATTCCGCAAAATGGCTTCAGGCCATGAAATCTGAGATGGGATCCATGTATGAGAACAAAGTGTGGACTTTGGTTGACTTGACCGATGATCGGCAAGCCATAGAGAATATGTGACGCCCGTATAGTTAAGCTACAGTAATCCCCGGCTAATGGTGTCATGTCATCACATTACTGTTGCTATCCTTACTTGATCCAAATCATGATTCAAATTCAAATTAAAGTGCAAAATTCAAATTTCTCAAACATGCAAAATTAAATGTTCAAAGTGTGGCAAATAATCCTTGATATTTTTCATGTTGGAACCAACCTCCTTTGAATTCCCAAAATGCCCCTGGGAATTAAATTTTGATCCAGCAACAAATTATTTGGCCTTTTCAGTTTCTAAAAATGGTTAGACAACTCCTTTTGACCCCATACTTTTTGTTCCGTCTCAATATATTGTGTTAGATTTATGTGCCAAGTTTTGTTTAAAACAAAACTCATTTGGTACAAAAAGAAAATGGAAAAGAAAAGGAGAAATTGGAAAACAGAAAAGTAAAAAGTAAAAAGAATAGGCCCTTCCCCACTGGGCCTCGGTCCAACTGCCCCCCTCCAAGCAGGCCGGCCCACTCCCCACACCCCCTGGCCTATAACCCCAACTCCCCCCAACCGAACCCTAGAAGCAACCCCCCACTCCCCCACGATCTCCACCCGCTCCCTCCAGCACTGCCAGGGGAGAGCCCCGCACGCGACTCCCCACGCCACTCCCTCGCCCCTCCTCTGCCTCCCCCGATATGGATCAGGGGGATCGGCGCCCCTTTGCCGCTCGTAGTCTCCGCCACCTCGTCGCCATCGCTGGACCCCGTCGAAGCTACCTCACCCCCGTCGCCGACCGCGCCGACGCCACCTCGTCCGCGACCGCGTCGTCGCCGGACTGCCTCGTCCCCGTTGCCGTCGTCCGCCTCGTCCTCTCCCTCGCCGAACCACCCAAGCCGCCTCGAGCCCACTGCCCGAACCCCTACAGCCCCGCGATGAGGCCCCGGCCTCTTCCCTCTCCCCTCTGCCCCGCGGTGCTGCGCCCGCCTTCACCTTCTGCCGCCCCGCTCCGGTCTGCGCGCTAACCGCTATGGCCGCGCTCGGCCGCCGCGAACCCCGCAGCCTGCGCCCCGTTCCTCGGCGACCGCTGCCGGCCCCTGTTGCGGCTCTGCTTCGGCCAAGCCGCTGCACGCCGACGTTCGCACCCCGCCTCTGTAGCCCGGCGCCTCGACCCGCTCTGGCTCCGGCCTGCCGTGCCTCGCCGGCGCCCAGGCGGCCTGGCCCCGCACCTGGGTGGGTTCGGCCTCCGCCCGGGGCAGCGCCCGCACCGTTAACCACCCGCTCCAGTGGCCTAATGGGCCACTGAGCAGTGGGGCCCATCCCCCTGTTTTAAAAAAGAGAATTAAATAAATAAAAATAATTAATGGTAAAATTAATTAGTGAATTAATTAATTACTTAATTAATCAGTTAAAAAGTTAATTAACTTAATTATCAAAATGTTTAATCTGTAGTTAGTAAATGAGCCAATGATAGGGGCCCCACCCCCTATTGACCAGTCAAACGTTGACTGGTCAACTGGGACCCCCTGGCCCACCTGTCAGCCACTGGGTACAGTTTTGTGTACCCTGTGCTGGGTGCGCTTAGCATTTTAGCAATTATCTTCGAATTAATATTAATTTCAGAAAATGTTTAAAACTTTGAAAAATCATATAAATTAATCCGTAACTCGGATGAAAATGTTTTCTACATGAAAGTTGCTCAGAACGACGAGACGAATCCGAATACGTGGTCCGTTCGTTCACCACATATCCCTAGCATGGAGAACATGCAACCGCCCCCCTCCGGTTCGTCTGTCCGAAAATGCTAAACTTCGGGGAAACATTCCCGGATGTTCTCCCCCTTCGCCGGCATCGTGTAGCACCGCGTTAGAACACGTCTAGCTCTGCCTGTTGTCCTGTTATGCTCTTGCTTGCTATGTATTTACTGTTTCTCCCCCCTCTTCTCTCCGGTAGACCCCGAGACTGCCGCTGATGCCGCTGTGATTGACTACGTCGACGACGACCCCTTCTTCCCGTTCATCGAAGCTTCCAGGCAAGCCCCCCCTTTGATCATCCCTATATCGCCCATTCCATTCTCTCATGCTAGCATTAGATTTTGCTACTGTATTTGATTGCTCCTATTCTGATGCATAGCCTGCTTTTGTACCTGCTATTGTTACCTACCTGCTTCTCCTAAACTGCTTAGTATAGGTTGGTTAGTGATCCATCAGTGACCCCCACTTGTCCTTGTTGCCCCTGCACCATCATCGACGACTCGATCTATGTGATCGACGACCAGAGCCCGACACCTCACATCACATCACGCCCCTTTTGTTGCTCGACTCTGCAGAGCTACTATCGAGTGCCGAGGGTGATCCCTCATAACGCACTCCTGATGATAATTTTGTAGTGTAGCTATTCGGTCGTGGTCATCGAGGGTGATTTCCTCTTTCACCATTCCCGATACGGCTTTGTCATTCAACACCTCAAGTGTGAACCTCGAGGGTGGTCCCTCTTACGTTCACCTTGATGATTACATTGAGTGGAATCCTCCGGGGTGATTCCTCGGGTTTTCCCCTTGATGTCTGGACACACAGTTACCTTGACTTTACTTGAGACCTTTGGGAAAGTCGAGCGGGCCCGGAGAGCACCCGCAAGATGGTTACGAGGCACAGCCGGGCCAGCAGGCCGCCCCCGAGTGGGCTGCGCTAGCCCTTGCCGTATTTCCTCGAGCGGGGTGACGGGGTCACATTATCGTGAGTCTCTGCTCATCTCCGCAAGCTAATAATACACTATGGTTTGGGTATTTGTTCTGAGTTGGCCTTTGGCCTTTACGCACTAACCACCACGTGAGAATAGTTATGGGTCGAAACCTGACTCTCCTTGTTTTCAAAGTTGTCCCTCGCGCTTGGCTTCGTATGTAATTCACGAGCCACCATCCTTGTGATCTGTTCTGGTATCAGACGCAATACTTATTCCCATTGCTCTTGAACCCCTTTCACTCTCTGTTTCAGGCAACGAACGATTGCCTACCCGCTTGAAACTTATTATTGCACCTTGCTTTGCTCTCGATGTCTTTCTTAAATTTCAACTCGAGAGATAGCCCCAGTTACCTATCTTGTGTTGAGGTCCGTCCTTTCCGAGTCTTTCCCCCTACTACACCCCTTAAATCTCGGGACGAGATTTCTTGTAGTGGAGGAGAATTGTGACGCCCGGCTAATTAAGCTACAGTAATCCCCCGCTAATGGTGCCATGTCATCACATTACTGTTGCTATCCTCACTTGATCCAAATCATGATTCAAATTCAAATTAAAGTGCAAAATTCAAATTTCTCAAACATGCAAAATTAAATGTTCAAAGTGTGGCAAATAATCCATTGATATTTTTCATGTTGGAACCAACCTCTTTTGAATTCCCAAAATGCCCCTGGGAATTAAATTTTGATCCAGCAACAAATTATTTGGCCTTTTCAGTTTCTAAAAATGATTAGACAAGTCCTTTTGACCCCATACTTTTCGTTCCATCTCAATATATTGTGTTAGATTTATGTGCCAAGTTTTGTTTAAAACAAAACTCATTTGGTACAAAAAGAAAATGCAAAAGAAAAAGAGAAATTGGAAAATAGAAAAGTTAAAAGCAAAAAGAATAGGCCCTTCCCCACTGGGCCTCGGTCCAACTGCCCCCTCCAGGCAGGCCGGCCCACTCCCCACACCCCCTGGCCTATAACCCCAACTCCCCCAACTGAACCCTAGAAGCAACCCCCCACTCCCCCACGATCTCCACCCGCTCCCTCCAGCGCCGCTAGGGGAGAGCCCCGCACGCAACTCCCCACGCCACTCCCTCGCCCCTCCTCTGCCTCCCCCGATCTGGATCGGGGGGATCGGCGCCCCTTCACCGCTCGTAGTCTCCGCCACCTCGTTGCCATCACTGGACCCCGTCGAAGATACCTCGCCCCCGTCGCCGACCGCGCCGTCGCCGGACTGCCTCGTCCCCGTTGCCGTCGTCCGCCTCGTCCTCTCCCTCGCCGGACCACCCCAAGCCGCCTCGAGCCCACTGCCCGAACCCCTACAGCCCCGCGGTGAGGCCCCGGCCTCTTCCCTCTCCTCTCTGCCCCGCGGTGCGCGCCCGCCTTCACCTTCTGCCGCCCCGCTCCGGTCTGCGCGCTAACCGCTGTGGCCGCGCTCGGCCGCCGCGAACCCCGCAGCCTGCGCCCCGTTCGTCGGCGACCGCTGTCGGCCCCTGCTGCGGCTCTGCTCCGGCCAAGCCGCTGCACGCCGACGTTCGCACCCCGCCTCTGCAACCCGGCGCCTCGACCCGCTCTGGCTTCGGCCTGCCGTGCCTCGCCGGCGCCCGCGGCGCCCCGCCGGCCTGGCCCCGCACCTGGGCGGGTTCGGCCTCCGCCCGGGGCAGCGCCCGCACCGTTAACCACCGCTCCAGTGGCCTAATGGGCCACTGAGCAGTGGGGCCCATCCCCCTGTTTAAAAAAAAGAGAATTAAATAAATAAAAACAATTAATGGTAAAATTAATTAGTGAATTACTTAATTAATCAGTTAAAAAGTTAATTAACTTAATTAACAAAATGTTTAATCTGTAGTTAGTAAATGAGCCAATGACAGGGGCCCCACCCCCTATTGACCAGTCAAACGTTGACTGGTCAACTGGGACCCCCTGGCCCACCTGTCAGCCACTGGGTACAGTTTTGTGTACCCTGTGCTGGGTGCGCTTAGCATTTTAGCAATTATCTTCGAATTAATATTAATTTCAAAAAATGTTTAAAACTTTGAAAAATCATATAAATTAATCCGTAACTCGGATGAAAATGTTTTCTACATGAAAGTTGCTCAGAATGACGAGACGAATCCGAATACGTGGTCCGTTTGTCCGCCACATATCCCTAGCATGGAGAACATGCAACCGCCCCCCTCCGGTTCGTCTGTCCGAAAATGCCAAACTTCGGGGAAACATTCCCGGATGTTCTCCCCCTTCGCCGGTATCGTATAGCACTGCGTTAGAACACATCTAGCTCTGCATGTTGTCCTGGTATGCTCTTGCTTGCCATGTATTTACTGTTTCTCCCCCCTCTTCTCTCCGGTAGACCCCGAGACTGCCGCTGATGCCGTTGTGATCGACTACGTTGACGACGACCCCTTCTTCCCGTTCATCGGAGCTTCCAGGCAAGCCCCCCCTTTGATCATCCCTATATCGCCCATTCCATTCTGTCACGCTTGCATTAGATTTTGCTACTGTATTTGATTGCTCCTATTCTGATGCATAACCTGCTTTTGTACCTGCTATTGTTACCTACCTGCTTCTCCTAAACTGCTTAGTATAGGTTGGTTAGTGATCCATCAGTGACCCCCACTTGTCCTTGTTGCCCCTGCTTCATCATCGACGACTCGATCTACGTGATCAACGACCAGAGCCCGACACCTCACATATATCACGCCCCTTTAGTTTCTCGACTCTGCAGAGCTACTATCGAGTGCCGAGGGTGATCCCTCATAACGCAATCCTGATGATAATTTTGTAGTGTAGCTATTCGGTCGTGGTCATCGAGGGTGATTTCCTCTTTCACCATTCCCGATACGGCTCTGTCGTTCAACACCTCAAGTGTGAACCTCGAGGGTGGTCCCTCTTACGTTCACCTTGATGATTACATTGAGTGGAATCCTCCGGGGGTGATTCCTCGGGTTTTCCCCTTGATGTCTGGACACACGGTTACCTTGACTTTACTTGAGACCTTTGGGAAAGTCGGGCGGGCCTAGAGAGCACCCGCAAGATGGTTACGAGGCACGGCCGGGCCGGCAGGCCGCCCCCAAGTGGGCTGGGCTAGCCCTTGCCGTATTTCCTCGAGACGGGCCAACGGGGTCACATTATCGTGAGTCTCTGCTCGTCTCCGCAAGCTAATAATACAGTATGGTTTGGGTATTTGTTCTGAGTTGGCCTTTGGCCTTTACACACTAACCACCACGCGAGAATAGTTATGGGCCTCGGCGTCGCAGTATCAGCCGAAGCTTTGTCAGACGTCCAGTTCAGCATGGCGGCACGGCCGGGCCGGCACCATCCTATAGTGGTGGAGCCTGGACCCGCCCTGCGCGCAACGACCCGGAGTGCACCGGGCGAGGGCCCAAGACCCCGGAGTGCTTAGGATATAGACCGGCGGGGACCTCTCTGCTGAGCCTAGGTAGGGCTGCGACGTGTTGATCTTCCGAGGCCGGGCATTGACCCAGAAAAGTGTGTCCGGCCAGAGTAATCAAGCGTGTTGGAAAACGTGGTTCACCCCTACAGGGAAGATTATCTATTAATAGCCGTGTCCACGGTAATGGACGTTCAGACTTATATCTTGATCTAATACAACTAGAAATGGATACTTAAGTTATGTGGCTCCGGGATTGCTTTCTCGCAGGGAGTTGAGGAAGGATCTCTGGGCATTATTGCTACAACATGCTTGATAATTAAACTGTTATTCTTTACTCTTCTTTATGCTGCAAGATACTTGCATCTGCTTGAAGATGCTAGTCTTTGATAGGCTAGGACTTCCCCCCTATTCTGGCATCCTGCAGTTCAGTCCACAGATACAGCCCTTTCATTTGATACCAATGCATACTTAGTTTAGATCTGATGGTTGCGAGTACTTTGGATGAGTACTCATGGTTGCTTTGCTTCCCCTTTTCCCCTTCTTTCTTCTTTCTGGTTGTTGCAACCAGATGGTGGATCCCTGGAGCCAGATGCCACCGCCGACGGATACTACTACATGGAGGCCACCGCAGACCAGGAGTAGTTAGGAGGTCCCAGGCAGGAGGCCTTGCCTCTTCGATCGTGTTGCTTTTGTGCTAGCCTTCTTAAGGCATCCTTGCTTAACTTATGTCTATACTCAGATATTGTTGCTTCCGCCGACTCTTGTGTATCGAGCTTGTATTCGAGCCCTCGAGGCCCCTGGCTTGTAATATGAAGCTTGTATTATTTTGATTTGTGTCTAGAGTTGTGTTGTGATATCTTCCCGTGAGTCCCTGATCTTGGTCGTACACATTTGCGTGTATGATTAGTGTACGGTCGAATCGGGGGCGTCACAGAATAAATGGATCTTCAAGAAGAAGACTGACGCTGACGGTAATGTTACTGTCTACAAAGCTCGACTTGTTGCGAAAGGTTTTCGACAAGTTCAAGGAGTTGACTACGATGCGACCTTCTCACCCGTAACGATGATTAAGTTTGTCCGAATCATGTTAGCAATTGCCGCATTTTATGATTATGAAATTTGGATTCCTTAATGGATGTCAAAACTGCATTCCTTAATGGATTTCTTAAAGAAGAGTTGTATATGATGCAACCAGAAGGTCTTGTCGATCCTAAAGGTGCTAACAAAGTGTGCAAGCTCCAGCGATCCATTTATGGACTGGCGCAAGCATCTCGGAGTTGGAATATACGCTTTGATAGTGTGATCAAAGCATATGGTTTTATATAGACTTTTGGAGAATCCTGTATTTACAAGAAAGTGAGTGGGAGCTCTGTAGCATTTCTGATATTATATGTGGATGACATATTGTTGATTGGAAATGATATAGAATTTCCGGATAGCATAAAAGGATACTTGAATAAGAATTTTTCAATGTAAGACCTCGGTGAAGCTGCTTATATATTGGGCATCAAGATCTATAGAGATAGATCAAGACGCTTAATTGGACTCTCATAAAGCACATACCTTGATAAAGTTTTGAAGAAGTTCAAAATGGATCAGTCAAAGAAAGGGTTCTTGCCTATGTTACAAGGTATGAAGTTGAGTCAGACTCAAAGCCCGACCACTGCAGAAGATAGAGAGAAATGAAAGTCATTCCCTATGCCTCAGCCATAGGTTCTATCATGTATGCAATGTTGTGTACCAGACCTGATGTGTGCCTTGCTATAAGTTTAGCAGGGAGGTACCAAAGTAATCCAGGAGTGGATCACTGGACAGCGGTCAAGAACATCCTGAAATACCTAAAAAGGACTAGAGGATATGTTTCTCGTTTATGGAGGTGACAAAGAGCTTATCGTAAATGGTTATGTCGATGCAAGCTTTGACACTGATCCAGATGACTCTAAGTCACAAACCGGATACATATTTATATTGAATTGTGGAACTGTCAGTTGGTGCAGTTCCAAGCAGAGCATCGTGGCGGGATCTATGTGTGAAGCGGAGTACATAGCTGCTTCGGAAGCAGCAAATGAAGGAGTTCATATCCGATCTAGGTGTAATACCTAGTGCATCGGGTCCAATGAAAATCCTTTGTGACAATACTGGAGCAATAGCCTTGGCGAAGGAATCTGGATTTCACAAAAGAACCAAACACATCAAGAGATGCTTCAATTCCATCCGCGATCAAGTCAAGGAGGGAGACATAGAGATTTGCAAAATACATACGAATCTGAATGTTGCAGACCCGTTGACTAAGCCTCTTCCACGAGCAAAACATGATCATCACCAAGACTCCATGGATGTTAGAATCATTACTATGTAATCTAGATTATTAACTCTAGTGCAAGTGGGAGACTGAAGGAAATATGCCCTAGAGGCAATAATAAAGTTGTTATTTATATTTCCTTATATCATGATAAATGTTTATTATTCATGCTAGAATTGTATTAACCGAAAACTTAGTGCATGTGTGAATACATAGACAAAACAGAGTGTCCCTAGTATGCCTCTACTTGAATAGCTCGTTAATCAAAGATGGTTAAGTTTCCTGACCATAGACATGTGTTGTCATTTGATGAACGGGATCACATCATTAGAGAATGATGTGATGGACAAGACCCATCCGTTAGCTTAGCATTATGATCGTTTAGTTTTATTGCTATTGCTTTCTTCATGACTTATACATATTCCTCTGACTATGAGATTATGCAACTCCCGAATACCGGAGGAACACCTTGTGTGCTATCAAACGTCACAACGTAACTGGGTGATTATAAAGATGCTCTAGAGGTGTCTCCGAAGGTGTTTTTTGAGTTGGCATAGATCAAGATTAGGATTTGTCACTCCGTGTATCGGAGAGGTATCTCTGGGCCCTCTCGGTAATGCACATCACTATAAGCCTTGCAAGGAATGTTACTAATGAGTTAGTTGTGGGATGATGCATTACGGAACGAGTAAAGAGACTTGCCGGTAACGAGATTGAACTAGGTATGAGGATACCGACGATCGAATCTCGGGCAAGTAACATACCGATGACAAAGGGAATAACGTATGTTGTTATGCGGTTTGACCGATAAAGATATTCGTAGAATATGTAGGAACCAATATGAGCATCCAGGTTCCGCTATTGGTTATTGACTGGAGATGTGTCTCGGTCATGTCTACATAGTTCTCGAACCCGTAGGGTCCGCACGCTTAACGTTCGATGACGATTTGTATTATGAGTTATGTGTTTTGGAGACCGAAGTTTGTTCGGAGTCCCAGATGAGATCACAGACATGACGAGGAGTCTCGAAATGGTCGAGAGGTAAAGATTCATATATTGGAAGGTTATATTCGGACATCCGAATGGTTCCGAGTGATTCGTGTATTTTTCCGGAGTATCGAGGGGTTACCGGAACCCCCCCCCCAGGGAAGTGTTCGGCCTACATGGGCCTAAGGGAGAGAGAGGGAAGCCCGCGGGGGGTGGCTGCACGCCCCCCTCCTAGGGAGTCCGAATAGGACAAGGAGGAGGGGGCGGCGCCCCCCTTCCGTTTCCCTCTCCCTCTGCTTCCTATTCCCTCCGGTGGAGAAAGGAAAAGGGGGGATCCTACTTGGACTAGGAGTCCAAGTAGGACTCCCCCCATGGCGCGCCCCTCCTGGACGCCGGCCTCTCTCCCCCCTCCTTTATATACATGGGAAGGGGGCACCCCAAAGGCACACCAATAATTCTCTTAGCCGTGTGCGGTGCCCCCCTCCACAGTTTACTCCTTCGGTCATAGCGTCGTAGTGCTCAGGCGAAGCCCTGCGCGGATCACATCACCAACACCGTCACCACGCCATCATGCCGACGGAACTCTCCCTCGACCCTCTACTGGATCAAGAGCTTGAGGGACGTCATCGAGCTGAACGTGTGCTGAACACGGAGGTGCCGTACGTTCGGTACTTGGATCGATTGGATCGTGAAGACGTTTGACTACATCAACCGCGTTAATCTAACGCTTCCATTTTCGGTCTACGAGGGTACGTGGACACACTCTCCCCTCTCGTTGCTATGCATCTTCTAGATAGATCTTGCGTGATCGTAGGATTTTTTTTGAAATTGCATGCTACGTTCCCAACAATTTCTTCCATGCAACGCACGCGGTGCTGCAATGGAGCATCACCGGAAACGCCGGAGTACCACCGGTGTTGCAATGGAGCAACGCCAGGCCACCGGAAGCGTAGCTTATGCGGGAATGGAGCATCACGGGACCGCTGGAGCACCGCCGATGTTCCAATGGAGCACGCTGCAGCTCTCCGTCGGGAGTTCGTGTGCAGCGCGTCACGGAGAGACTGGTTGGGGACGGAATCGATGGTGTGATGGGGCGCATCTGACGGCCCTGGAGGCCGCTTAAGTTTCCCTCAAATCATCCGGATGATGCGTAGTACTGCCCTAAAAAGTTTTGGGCTCCAAAGTTGCCATCTCATAATTATTGAAGTTGTCATTGTGTTGTACCAAAGTTATCACGTGGCAACTTTGATATCAACATCACAACTCACCATGCGACAACTTCAAAATCTAGTATTGAGCTCTCATAGAGATAACTTTGATTGTGAAGACTAAACAAGATTAGTGGTTTGTAAGATAAAATATTTGTCTTTGCGAGATTAGTGGTTTGTAAGATAAAATTTGGCCAAAGACACTCGATTGGGATGACGATTTCCTTTCTTACGCTCCCGCTTTTTTTTTGTGATGGAGGATTTGAGCCTAGGTCACCTAAGATGGAGCCACACATGATCTAATAACAACCTCAACCCACCTTACTCTGTGTTCTATAGATGGAAACTATCATTTTGGCCCATTGTTGTTACAATATAAATGCTATTTTTCCTAGAACTTTTTTATCCCAAATAAAAATCTCTTTTGATTTCTTTTCTTCTGTTTATTTATTGCACCATCAACATCATGGGGGTCTTACCGATAACAGAACAACACGGTGAGGGCTTGGGCCACTTAGGATACTATAGTGGTAGGAAAGAAAAGTGAAGGGCAACATGTAGTATGCTGCATGCCGCAACTGCCGGCATCAATGGTAGGGAATCTCAAACCTAGTGATAACTATAACGTGGGTAACTTAGTTACGACAGCCCACACTACAATTAGTAACATGTCAATTATATCATTATCACGCTGCCTATGCCAACATGAGACAATTACAATTGTTAGCTACCCTCAATATAGTGACTAACATGATACAAAGTTACGAGTTGTTTGTCATATATAGCAACAAACAACAATAGTGACCAATGTGAGGAAGTATTAGTACTAGTCTAGGAGTCCTTATTATTATATGTTTACTTTCCTTGCACCTCAAGTCTTGTGTAATATATATAGAGAATCACTAGGCATCAGACTACTGATGCTTTGCATCTATCAGACCAGTCAAATGCCGTAGGATTGAGTTAGTCTCCAACGTACGATGGGGCCTAGTAAAAGGAGTGTCCGACTAGTTAGTATGGATAATTGTGATTTATTGCTATAACTACTACCTTAAATCACGGGTAATTAAATGCAAGATTCCATCCGCTGTTGGACTAGACGTTAGGCGGTTTGTTTCCTTATTTAGCAACTTTGATTCCGGTATTTTTTAAAATTGCTTCCAGTATTTTCCCCTTAAAAACAAAATTGCTTCGAAAGTGAGGTTTCTCAGCCATGCGGACATGTAGAATTTTTCCCCAATGTGATGCTTTGTTTTCTTTGGAGCAATAGATTTATTTCACGATGAATTAAACATGCTCCCGCCTACGGATGAATTTGCGTCGATGGACAAAATCAACGTGCTACAGTTTAATTGAATTTCATTTCTTACATAGTAGAAAATTTTGCTTCGAAACATCAAAATCTTGTTTCCAGCAAATAGATAATTGCTTCTAAGAAAATTAGACCTTCACTATAAAAAATAACCATCATCATAAGTACACATATTTCAAGCACATTAGGACGCATATCGAAAAATACAAATGTTCACAATTTGCATCAATTGATTGAAAGTAATGCTTCCAGATACAAATTATGCTTCTAACCCATAGTTCCCCTCTATGCTCCTTCCAACCCTGTCCGACCTAGTCCATTTCTACCAGAAATATGCGTGTGTCAACGTCTGCGAGCGTCAATGTCGGTGTACAAAAGTAGGGGCACAACTTTGTACTCCTTTACTTGTGCACGGGCAGTCGGAGCCGCGCGCCACGGCCACACTAAGTAGGGCAAAGGAGGGGGCCCGGAGAGAAGCCGAAGCCCAAGGCAACGCCAATGCCAAGAACACAAAGAAGCAGAGGGACGGAGTAGGTTCCCCCGGCAAGACCCTTGCCGGGGCAGCTCGCCCACACCAACGGAGTGAGCCGCCCTTGAGCCCACAAGTTCCAACCCAACCGACTATGTTGGGGCCAGGGCTCGGGAGGCACCTCCGTGGTGGCATGCAGATCTTTGTCAAGATCATAAACACACAAGATCAGATGAGGACCAGAAGACGGCGACCCTCGGCGAGATCCTTGCCGAGGAAGGCCACGAGACCCCCGGCAAGATCCTTGCCGGGGACGACTGCGCGCCGCGGCAAGACCCTTGCGGGGCCCCCGGCAAGGCCCTTGCCAAGGATATCAGCGGGGCCACTACCAGGCCCGCACCAGCCAATTTTCTACCGCCGTTCGCATGCAGGTGCCAGCCCGACCAGTTGGGCTGGGACCTGCGTGTCAACATGCAGCTTCCAGGCTAGATCAGCAAGTGCCTGCGTGGCGGCATGCAGATCTTCGTGAAGACCCTACCACCGCGCCACCTCAGCTGCTCGCCTGCCTATGTGGCACCGCATGCGTCGCTGGCCAGGGCGCGTGTCGAAGCGAAGAGGAGCGGCGACGGACGGGACGAGCCTCGCTCCTCGTCCCTGATAAAGCCAGGGCACCTAAGCGACGCATTAAATGCATCTTGTCCTGTAATACGGGCGATAAGCTCACAGCACTGTAGGCCTTTCCACCTCCTGTGTGCCACTGTGGCAGCCCCTTTCGACATTAAAAAGAGGCCCATGGCATACTGGAGAGGGATTCGGCTCTTTTGAACTACACAGCCACCATAGCTAGTTCGAGAGCTCAAGAACTCTCTCAAATACACACCAAAGCAGGACTAGGGTTTTACGCATCCTCGCGGCCCGAACCTGGGTAAACGAACCTTGTGCCGACTGTTAATCCTGCTCTTCTCACAACCCCACGCCCCGGCAACCGTAGTAGGGATTCTTGTGATCCCATAGGTGTCGTTTCCCACCGACATCTTTGGCGCGCCATGTAGGGGACGCAATTGTGAGAATCTGGTCTAGTAGTTAGCCTAGTGGTTCTTCATCGCCATGGATCCTAAGAAGAAGACGTCACGGCGATCGGCTCGTCGGGAGCCGAACGGCCCGTGCCAGTGCGGACGAGCAGCGGGCAGGTCGCGGACAGGACCCGGGCCACAGTCCGCGAGCACAAGCATCGCTCTGGCAGTCAGAGCCTGGTGAGCGGCGTCGTTCGTGCCCCAGGCGACGGGCCGCACGCCGCCAAATCCAAAGACGGAGCTAGGCCCCCTGCAGGCGGCGCGGGGCCCTCCGGGAGTGTCGTTGTACCACCCATGGGCGGCGCAGCGACCTCCAAGATGCCCACGCCAGCGCCCACAACGCGCTCTTCCCAGGGTGCGCGCGACGAGCAGCTCCACCACGCTGGAGACCCCGGACACCGCCGTGGGAAGAGCCTTGTGCATCGTTCGCGGGACGAAGGAGTCCAGCATGCTCCCTGAAGTGCTGGCGAAAATCGCACGCAGCCGCTGGGCCGTGGTAGAGCTCCTTCTAACATAGTTAGAAGTCGAAGCGCGCCACGGTCCACGCAGCTGTCACCACCACCCACGCCAGCGGAAGCTTTGGCGCGTGCGCAGCTACTCCTCGACTTCCCTTCTGCTGCGGAGAAGCTCGACGAGTGGAGAGCCACCATCCTGAGCCTCGTCGCCGTCGCCAACAAAGATGATCCGCGACCGGCGGGGCCTTCGGGCCGGCGCTCCATCGAACCACCGCATGCCAGCGTGGAGGGCCGGGGGTACTGCGGTCACGGTGCACTCTCCTCCTCCTCGCCAGCCACCGTGGGTGTCGGTCCGTCGCGATGATGCTTGTGATAATATTTCCATAGCGTCGTCCGACCCACGGACCCACCGCGACCAACACCAAGTTTTTCGAGAACAAGCTCACGAAGATGCTCGAACCACTATCGAGCGCCGGCATGATACATGCCACCAGTCGGACAAGCGGCCGGGACCCGCTATGGACCACCCAGCACCGGGGGGCTCCAACGGCCTACCTTACGAGGTGGCTTGCCCAGCCTTTAACCGTGAGCTGCGGCAGTTCCAGTGGCGGTCCCACCGCACGTTCAAACCCGACGTCGGCAAGAAGTACACTGGCAAGACCCATCCGTCAGAGTTCCTCAGCATCTACACCATCGCGATGCATGCTGCCGGAGCTCGCAAAGACAAGGTGCTTGCCAATTACTTCCCGTTGGCACTGAAGCCCAATGTCATGTCTTGGTTGATGCACTTGCCGGCGGATTCCATTTCTTCTTGGTCGGATCTGTGCCATGAGTTCGTTGGCGCCTTCACTGGAGGCCACCAAGCTCATGGCCAGGCCAGTGATCTGCATATCATTCCCCAGTAGGAAGGGGAAACCCTGCGCAAGTACATCCAGAGGTTCAGCCGGGTGCAGTACAACATCCCCGATGTTCATCCCGCCGCCGTGATCAGCGTGTTCCATCAGAACATGCGCAACCGCAAAATGCGCGAAGAGCTGGCGATGACCAAGGTTAAGGATGTGGACGAACTCTATGTTCTGGCCGATAGGTGCGCCCGGGCTGAAGAGGGAAGGAAGTACCCCGGCGAGGACGCCGGCGCGGAAACCGACTCTACTAATGAAGACACCGCCGCCTCGATGAAGAAGGGCCGGCGTCGCAACAGGAAACGCAAGGGCAAGACCGTGCTTGCCATCGAGGGATCCGACAGCACCGGCGCTGCCAAGAAGGCCAAGGCAGACGACCCCGGCAAGGAGATCGCCGGGTGCGCCGCCTGCCGGGCCTTGGCGGCGGCCGACAAGCCAGGAAGCTCCGACAAGCAGTACTGCAAGATCCACCGCACCAAGGGCCACGACCTCCAGAACTGCCGACAAGTCGAGTTGCTTGCTGAGAAGCAAAAAGCTGAGTACAAGAGGCGGGACAAGGAGAAGGGCCAGGATGGTGCCGAGGGATCCGGCAAGAAGCGTGGCGGCCAAGGAGGCCGCCGCGGCAAGGACAACCAGCAAGAGAGGCCCGCCCGGGGCCGTGACAAGAAGCAAGAAGACGATGATCAAGACGGGGACGACGAGTCCGGCGAGCAAGAGTTACAGAAGGCTACGGAGGCCATGTGCATTGACGGTGGCGCCTCGCTGCATACTTCTCACTGCCAGCTCAAGCAGTGGGCGCGTGAGATTACAGCAGCGGAGCCATCGTTCGACGCTCAGAAGCCGCTGAAGTGGTCCAGCACGCCCCTCATTTTTGACGCCGAGGACCACCCTGACCGCACAACCGCGGTTGGGTGTTTGCCGTTGTTGGTCTCGCCAACAATACGCAACCTCAAGGTGAACAAGATGTTGGTTGACGGCGGGGCCGGCCTGAACTTGATCTCGCCCGTCGTGATCAAAAGGCTGCAAATTCCTGATGGAGACCTGGAGGAAACGGGCACGTTTCAAGGGGTCAATCCGGGGAGGAGCTAGCTGAAGGGGAAGGTCACACTGCCCGTGACGTTTGGAGGAGAGTTGAACTACAGGACGGAGAAGATTGTATTCGATGTAGCCGAGATCCCCGTGCCCTACAATGGGATCCTCGGCCGCCCGGCACTGGGCGAGTTCATGGCGGCGTCGCACTACGTCTACAACACGCTGAAGATGCCTGGGCCGATGAACATCATCACTGTCCCCTCCGACAAGAAGGATGCGCTGATCTGCACCGACCTACTCTACCGGGAAGGAGTTGCAGCAGCTGCCGCCAAGGCACTTGCTCCTGTCGCTGGAGCCCCAGGAGGGAAGAAGAAGACCGGCGAGACCTCTCGCACCCACTCCGGCAAGTGCACCTCTTCGGAGTGTTGTGCTACCGTCGAGGACGTGCCAGAGAGCTCCACCGGCAAGAGCAAGAAATCCAGAGCTGAGCCACCACAGACCAAGAAGGTGTCCGTTAGGGATGATGGCACGGGAGGGGCTTTCACCATAAGCTCCACCCTCGAAACTAAATAGGAAGGCGCGCTCGTCACCTTCCTGCGGGTGAATGTCGACGTGTTTGCATGGAAAGCATCCGACATCCCCGGTGTTCCCAGGGAGGTGATTGAGCACCACCTAGCTGTTTGTCCTCATGTGCGGCCCGTCAAGCAGAAGGTCAGGAAGCAGGCTCTAAAAAGGCAGGAGTTCATCACAGAGGAGATCAGGAAGTTGGAAGCGGCTGGTTTGGTGAGAGGAGTGCTCCATCCGATGTGGTTGGCCAATACGGTGGTGGTGCGCAAGGCAAATAGGAAGTGGAGGCTGTGTATTGACTACACAGATATCAATAAGGCTTGTCCCAAGGACCCCTTCCCGTTGCCGCGCATCGACCAGATTGTTGACTCCACAGCTGGGTGTGATCTGTTGTCATTCCTCGATGCCTACTCAGGCTACCACCAGATCTTCATGAAAAGAGAAGATGAAGAGAAGACATCATTCATCACCCCATGTGGTACGTATTGCTTTTTATGGATGCCTTTCGGGTTGAAGAGTGCTGGCTCGATGTTTGCAAGAGTGGTCCAAATTGGTTTTGAACCCCAGCTCCATAGAAATATGGAAGCATACAAGGATGACATAGTGGTCAAAACCAAGGACAGGGCAACTCTTGTACAAGACCTGGAAGAGATGTTTGCCAACCTGCGCAAGATCAACCTCAAGCTGAACCCTGAGAAGTGTGTCTTCGGCGTTCCGTCCGGCCAGCTTCTCGGGTTCTTTGTGTCGCAGCGCGGGATCGAGGCAAACCCAGACAAGATCAAGGCTATTGAACAGATTGAGGCGCCCAAGCGGATCAAGGATGTGCGTCGGCTCACTGGCTGCGTTGCCGCCATGAGCCGATTCATCTCCAAGTCCGCCGAGCGCGCCCTCCCCCTTTTCAAAATCTTGAAGAAGGCAGGCCCAATGGAGTGGACCCCAGAAGCCGAGGCAGTGTTGCAGGATCTGAAGAAATACCTTTCCTCCACGCCAATACTGGTTGCGCCTAAACCGCGAGAGCCGTTGCTGCTGTATCTAGAGGCGACGAATCAAGTGGTCAGCGCCGCACTGGTAGCACAGAGAGAGGTCGACGAGGGGGCAGTGGCAATGGAAGGACCGGCGGATGGCAAGCCATAGATTCCCCCGGCAGGGCCTGGTGCTGGCAAGGCGAGGCCCCCGGCAGAGTCTCACGCCATCGGAGCAGTGCCCGCGCGGTCATGTGAAGTGGTGCAGAAGAAGAAGGTGATGTAGCACCCGGTTTACTTTGTCAGCTCCCTCTTGCAGGGGGCTAGGTCGAGGTACTCCGGTGTGCATAAATTGCTCTTCGGCCTCCTTATGGCCTCGAGGAAGTTGCGTCATTACTTCCAAGCCCACGAGATCACTGTCGTCACTCGCCTCCTGTTGCAACGGATACTGCACAACCCAGATGCGACCAGAAGGATTGTGGAATGGGCCTTGGAGTTGTCGAGCTTTGGGTTGAAGTTTGAAAGTACCTCGACAATCCAGAGCAGAGTCTTGGCGGAGTTCATTGCAGAATGGACCTCGACGCCCGACGAAGAAATCCAGGAGACCGCTCTCCCCGACAAGGAAGCAAGCCGCGACTGGATCATGTACTTTGATGGGGCTTTCTCGCTGCAAGGCGCCGGTGCCGGTGTGCTGCTTGTCGCACCCACTGGAGAGCACCTCAAGTATGTGATCCAGATGCACTTTCCCAGGGAGATGTCCACAAACAACACCGCTGAATACGAGGGGCTGCTTGCCGGTCTCAGGATCGCGGCGGACCTCGGGGTGAAAAAGCTCATCGTCAGGGGTGATTCACAGCTTGTCGTCAGACAAGTTAACAAGGACTATCAGAGTCCATTGATGGAGGCCTACGTAGATGAGGTGAGGAAACTAGAGGAGCGTTTCGACGGTATACAAGCAGAGCACGTTCCCCGAGCAGAGAATGACATTGCTGACTACCTGTCAAAGCGCGCTGCATTCAAGCTACCTGTGGAACCAGGTACCTTTTTGCTTCGGTTAACTCAACCATCCGCCGAGCCATCAACAGAGCAGAACAAGCGGAGGAAGTCAGGCCCCGGCAAGTACTTTCCCGCAGAGCCCCAGGGGCTGTAGGCGAGGGTGTTGCCGCGGATCCTGAGCCTGCCGAGGGACGGCTTGCTCCGGCAGGGCCCCAAGCCCTGGCCGTAGAGACGGCTGCCCCCACGGCGGAAGAGATGCCTTTGGTCCTTGCCGTCGAGCCCCAGGCTCCAGCGTGGGCACATCATACCGTCCATTTCCTCCAGATAGGGGAACTTCCCGAGGAGCAGGAAGAAGCGGAAAAATTAGCCCATCGGTCTGCCTTGTACCAGTTCGTCGATGACGTCCTGTACAAAAGAAGACCGAACGGTGTGAAATTGAAGTGCATCCCCCGGGAGGAAGGACTGGAGCTGTTGGTGGAGATACATGGAGGCATATGTGGCTCCCACATAGGGTCAAGGGCCCTTGCCGACAAGGCATTCCGGCAAGGCTTCTTCTGGCCCACCGCCCTTCAGGATGCAACGGCACTAGTAACCAAGTGTGAAGCGTGTCAGTTCCATTCAAAGAAGCTTCATCAACCAGCTCAAGCCCTCCAAACAATCCCTCTCTCCTGGCCATTTTCGGTCTGGGGGCTCGACATACTGGGTCCCTTCCCTCGTGCTGTCGGGGGCTTTGAGTACTTGTACGTTGCAATAGACAAGTTCACAAAGTGGCCGGAGGTGGAACCGGTGAGGAAGGTGACAACACAGTCAGCCGTCAAGTTCTTCAAGGGACTAGTCTGCCGTTTTGGTGTGCCAAACAGAGTCATCACCGACAACGGCACACAGTTCACAAGCCATACCTTCATGCCATATATTCAAGACCTCGGCAGCAAGGTCTGTTTTGCTTCCGTGGCACATCCACGGAGGAACGGCCAAGCGGAGAGGGCAAATGCTGATGTGTTGCGAGGCCTGAGAACAAAGACTTTTGACAAGCTGCACAAGAGCGGAAGGCGCTGGATTGATGAGTTGCCGACAGTTCTTTGGTCGATCAGGACGACGCCAAATCGAGCCACCGGCCAGACGCCCTTTGCCCTAGTATATGGGGCAGAAGCAGTTCTCCCCACGGAACTCATATACGGGTCACCTCGAGTGCTCGCTTATGATGAGCTTGAGCAAGAGAAATTGCGGCAAGATGACGCAACGCTCCTTGAGGAAGATCGTCTTCAGGCGGCTGTGAGAGAAGCACGCTACCAGCAGGCCTTGCGCCGCTACCATAGTCGCAAGGTCCATGCCCGAAGCTTTGAGGAAGGCGACCTTGTTCTTCGGCGCGTTCAGTCGGCCAAGAATTCCAACAAGTTGACGCCGAAGTGGGAAGGCCCTTATCGAGTAATACGAGTCACCAGGCCCGGCGCAGTCCGCCTGGAGACCGAAGATGCTGTCTCAGTGAGCAACTCCTGGAACATCGTTCATCTTCGCAAGTTTTACCCGTAAGGCGCGGCTTGTCGGGCCTCCCGGCAAGCCACCTTTTGTACAAGCTTTGCCGGTAAGGCATGTAACCCTTTGTACAAAGCCAGGCGCAGACCCTGAGCATAAATAAACTAAGCGCTGGCGCCCTAAGTTATAGCATGCATGCTAGGTTAAGTCTCTTCCTCGGTTAGGGTTGATAGTGCTTAGCGGCGATTAACCCCTAGCCTAGAGGTCGAGTGTGCGTCTTTCTGTCCTCTTTGGTTCGCAGGGCACGTGGACATATCTCCTGAGCCGCTTGGGAGAAAGAGGATGGACCGGCGCTCCGGCCCCGGCAAGCCAGACTGCCGGGGGCTGAAGACACAAGGATCCAACCACGACAAGCCAAGGTTGCCGGGGGCTGCGGATTCAGATAAGTCTTTTATCCCCTGTTATGCACTTCCGTATAGAACTGGGACATATGAAACCTCGTCTGTATTCTTAAAACCACAGTGCTCCCCTTTTCCCGTACCCAAGGGCTATCCCCTGGGTCGGAACTTGGTCGTAGTCGCGGTGGCAAGAGAAATGAATGAGGGGCCTAACCCTGCTTCGCCCCTGCCTCCGCCGAGAGCGTGAGAACGGTCGACCAAAGCGGGGGGACGGCATGGCCTGTTCCCGGGCGACACTGTTTATCTTAAAAATAACAAGGATTCGTCCTTGGCATGGGCCTCGCTCACGCACAAAGAACCCGGCAAACACCCTTTTTCATTAAAAACGTCCCATACAGGTACAGTTCGTACGGAAAGAAAAACATGAGCAAGGGGATTACAAGTTTCAAATCTAACAAATGCCCGCAGGCTTACAAACTAAAAAGAGATAAGGTGACCGTAATCCCTTTCTTGCCCCTCTCCTCAGGAGGTGAAACAAGGTAGTAGGAGGGCGAAAGGAGCGCCTAGGCGAGGTGCGAGAAGCAGAAGGCACCGGGAGAACATCCCGGTGGCCATCCCGAGGAGAGGCTGGTGATGATGATGACCGGAGAAGAGCTGGAAGATGAGGCGTCAGGACCGGCAATACGAGACGAAGGCATCGGTGCCCACGTACTCCGACTTGACGGCCCGCCACCCGCCTTCTTCGCCTTCTCCGGGCCTCCTACGCCAGTCGCCCAAGGAGGCGACCCCGAGAAGTTCAAGGGGCCCGGTGCAGATGCCGCTGCCGCTGATACGTCTCCAACGTATCTATAATTTTTTATTGCTCCATGCTATATTATCTACTGTTTTAGACATTATTGGGCTTTATTATTCACTTTTATATTATTTTTGGGACTAACCTATTAACTGGAGGCCCAGCTCAGAATTGTTGTTTTTTGCCTATTTCAGAGTTTCGCAGAAAAGGAATATCAAACGGAGTCCAAACGGAATGAAACCTTCGGGAACGTGATTTTTAGGAAGAATATGATCCAGGAGACTTGGACCCTACGTCAAGAAACAAAAGAGGAGGCCACGAGGTAGGGGGCGCGCCCTCCACCCTCGTGGGCCCCCTGTTGCTCCACCGACGTACTCCTTCCTCCTATATATACCTAGGTACCCCCAAACGATCAGAAACGGAGCCAAAAACCTAATTCCACCGCCGCAACCTTCTGTACCCATGAGATCCCATCTTGGGGCCTGTTCCGGAGCTCCGCCGGAGGAGGCATCGATCACGGAGGGCTTCTACATCATCACCATAGCCCCTCCGATGAAGTGTGAGTAGTTTACCTCAGACCTTCGGGTCCATAGTTATTAGCTAGATGACTTCTTCTCTCTTTTTGGATCTCAATACAATGTTCTCCCCCTCTCTCGTGGAGATCTATTCGATGTAATCTTATTTTTGCGGTGTGTTTGTTGAGACCGATGAATTGTGGGTTTATGATCAAGATTATCTATGAACAATATTTGAATCTTCTCTAAATTCTTTTATGTATGATTGGTTATCTTTGCAAGTCTCTTCGAATTATCAGTTTGGTTTGTCCTACTAGATTGATCTTTCTTGCAATGGGAGAAGTGCTTAGCTTTGGGTTCAATCTTGCGGTGTCCTTTCCCAGTGACAGTAGGGGCAGCAAGGGACGTATTGTATTGTTGCCATCGAGGATAACAAGATGGGGTTTTTATCATATTGCATGAATTTATCCCTCTACATCATGTCATCTTGCTTAAGGTGTTACTCTGTTTTCATGAACTTAATACTCTAGATGCATGCTGGATAGCGGTCGATGAGTGGAGTAATAGTAGTAGATGCAGGCAGGAGTCGGTCTACTTGTCTCGGACGTGATGGCCTATATACATGATCATACCTAGATATTCTCATAACTATGCTCAATTCTGTCAATTGCTCAACAGTAATTTGTTCACCCACCGTAAAATACTTATGCTCGTGAGAGAAGCCACTAGTGAAACCTATGGCCCCCGGGTCTATCTTCATCATATTAATCTTCCAACACTTAGTTATTTCCTTTGCTTTTTACTTTGCTTTTATTTTACTTTGCATCTTTATCATAAAAATACCTAAAATATTATCCTATCCTATCTATCAGATCTCACTCTCGTAAGTGACCGTGAAGGGATTGACAACCCCTTATCGCGTTGGTTGCGAGGATTTATTTGTTTTGTGTAGGTGCGAGGGACTCGCACGTAGCCTCCTACTGGATTGATACCTTGGTTCTCAAAAACTGAGGGAAATACTTACGCTACTTTGCTGCATCACCCTTTCCTCTTCAAGGGAAAACCAACGCAGTGCTCAAGAGGTAGCAAGAAGGATTTCTGGCGCCGTTGCCGGGGAGGTCTACGCAAAAGTCAACATACCAAGTACCCATCACAACCCCTTATCTCCCGCATTACATTATTTGCCATTTGCCTCTCGTTTTCCTCTCCCCCACTTCACCCTTGCCGTTTTATTCGCCCTCTCTTTTCCGTTCTCCTCTTTTTCGCTTGCTTCTTGTTTGCTCGTGTGTTGGATTGCTTGTTTGTCACAATGGCTCAAGATAATACCAAATTATGTGACTTTACCAATACCAACAATAATGATTTCCTTAGCACTCCGATTACTCCTCTTACCAATACTGAATCTTGTGAAATCAATGCTACCTTGTTGAATCTTGTCATGAAAGATCAATTCGTTGGCCTTCCTAGTGAAGATGCCGCTACTGCTTCGTTGATTTATGTGATATGCAAAATAAGAAAGATGTGGACAATGATATTGTTAAATTGAAGCTATTTCCTTTTTCGCTTACAGATCGTGCTAAAGCTTGGTTTTCGTCTTTGATTAAAAATAGTATTGATTCTTGGAATAAGTGCAAAGATGCTTTTATCTCTAAGTATTTTCCTCCCGCTAAGATCATCTCTCTTAGAAACAATATTATGAATTTTAAGCAACTTGATCATGAACATGTTGCACAAGCTTGGGAGAGGATGAAATTAATGATACATAATTTCCCTACTCATGGTTTGAATTTGTGGATGATTATACAAAATTTTTATGCCGGATTGAATTTTGCTTCTAGAAATCTTTTAGATTCGGCCGCGGGAGGCACTTTTATGGAAATCACTTTAGGAGAAGCTACTAAACTCCTCAATAATATTATGGTTAATTATTCTCAATGGCACACTGAAAGATCTACTAATAAAAAAGGGCATGCGATAGAAGAAATCAATGTTTTGAGTGGAAAGATTGATGAACTTATGAAATTATTTGCTAGTAAGAGTGTTTCTTCTGATCCTAATGATATGCCTTTGTCTACTTTGATTGAGAATAATAATGAATCTATGGATGTGAATTTTGTTGGTAGGAATAATTTTGGTAACAACGCGTATAGAGGAAACTTTAATCCTAGGCCTTATCCTAGCAATTCCTCTAATAATTATGGTAATTCCTACAACAACTCTTATGGAAATTTTAATAATATGCCCTCTGAATTTGAGACTAGTGTTAAAGAGTTTATGAATTCGCAAAAGAATTTCAATGCTTTGCTTGAAGAGAAATTGCTTAAAGTTGATGAATTGGCTAGGAACGTTGATAGAATTTCTCTTGATGTTGATTCTTTAAAACTTAGATCTATTCCTCCTAAGCATGATATCAATGAGTCTCTCAAAGCCATGAGAATTTCCATTGATGAGTGCAAAGAAAGAACCGCTAGGATGCGTGCTAAGAAAGATTGCTTTATGAAAGCGTGTTCTTCAAATTTCTATGAAAATAAAGATGAAGATCTAAAAGTTATTGATGTGTCCCCTATTAAATCTTTGTTTTGCAATATGAATCTTGATAATGATGGGACTGAATATGATCCACCTTTACCTAGAAGGCATTCCAAAAATTCGGAGTTTTTAGATCTTGATGCTAAAATTGATAAAAGTGGGATTGAAGAAATCAAAACGTTAGATGTTAATAAACCAACTATTTTGGATTTCAAGGAATTTAATTATGAAAATTGCTCTTTGATAGATTGTATTTTCTTGTTGCAATCCGTGCTAAATTCTCCTCATGCTTATAGTCAAAATAAAGCGTTCACTAAACATATCGTTGATGCCTTGATGCAATCTTATGAAGAAAAACTTGAGTTGGAAGTCTCTATCCCTAGAAAACTTTATGATGGGTGGGAACCTACTATTAAAATTAGGATCAAGGATCATGAGTTTTACGCTTTATGTGATTTGGGTGCTAGTGTTTCCACTATTCCCAAAACTTTGTGCGATTTTGCTAGATTTCCGTGATTTTGATGATTGCTCTCTAAACTTGCACCTTGCGGATTCCACCATTAAGAAACCTATGGGAAGAATTAATGATGTTCTTATTGTTGCAAATAGGAACTATGTGCCCGTGGATTTTATCGTTCTTGATATAGATTGCAATCCTTCATGTCCTATTATTCTTGGTAGTCCTTTCCTTAGAGCGATTGGTGCAATTATTGATATGAAGGAAGGGAATATTAGATTCCAATTTCCACTAAAGAAAGGCATGGAACACTTCCCTAGGAAGAAAATAAAATCACCATATGAATCTATCATGAGATCCACTTATTGATTGCCTACCAAAGATGGCAATACCTAGATCTATCCTTGCTTGTATGCCTAGCTAGGGGCGTTAAACGATAGCGCTTGTTGGGAGGCAACCCAATTTTATTTTTAGTTTTTTGCTTTTTGCTTCTGTTTAGGAATAAATATTTGTTCTAGCCTCTGGTTAGATGTGTTTTTATGTTTTAATTAGTGTTTGTGCCAAGTTAAACCTATAGGATCTTCTTGGATGATAGTTATTTGATCTTGCTGTAATTTCCAGAAACTTTCTGTTCACGAAAACAATTGTTAAAAATCCCCAGAACGTGATAAAATACTGATTCCAATTGCTGCTGATCAATAAACAAATTGTATAGGTCTTCCTATTTTGGCTGATTTTTGGAGTTCCAGAAGTTTGCGTTAGTTACAGATTACTACAGACTGTTCTGTTTTTGACAGATTCTGTTTTTCGTGTGTTGTTTGCTTATTTTGATGAATCTATGGCTAGTAAAATAGTTTATAAACCATAGAGAAGTTGGAATACAGTAGGTTTAACACCAATATAAATAAAGAATGAGTTCATTACAGTACCTTGAAGTGGTCTTTTGTTTTCTTTCGCTAACGGAGCTCACGAGATTTTCTGTTAAGTTTTGTGTTGTGAAGTTTTCAAGTTTTGGGTGAAAGATTTGATGGATTATGGAACAAGGAGTGGCAAGAGCCTAAGCTTGGGGATGCCCATGGCACCCCCAAGATAATCTAAGGACACCAAAAAGCCAAAGCTTGGGGATGCCCCGGAAGGCATCCCCTCTTTCGTCTACTTCCATCGGTAACTTTACTTGGAGCTATATTTTTATTCACCACATGATATGTGTTTTGCTTGGAGTGTCTTGTATGATTTGAGTCTTTGCTTTTTAGTTTACCACAATCATCCTTGCTGTACACGCCTTTTGATAGAGCCATACATGATTTGGAATTTGTTAGAATACTATATGTGCTTCGCTTATATCTTTTGAGTTATATAGTTTTGCTCTAGTACTTCACTTATATCTTTTAGAGCACGGTGGTGGATTTGTTTTATAGAAACTATTGATCTGTCATGCTTCACTTAGATTATTTTGAGAGTCTTATATAGCATGGTAATTTGCTTAAATAATCATAATATGCTTGGTATTCAAGATTAGTAAAAACTTTCTTATGAGTGTGTTGAATACTAAGAAAAGTTTGATAATTGATAATTGTTTTGAGGTATAAAGATGGTGATATTAGAGTCAAGCTAGTTGAGTAGTTGTGAATTTGAGAAATACTTGTGTTAAAGTTTGTGATTCCCGTAGCATGCACGTATGGTGAACCGTTATGTGATGAAGTCGGAGCATAATTTATTTATTGATTGTCTTCCTTATGAGTGGCGGTCGGGGACGAGCGATGGTCTTTTCCTACCAATCTATCCCCCTAGGAGCATGCGCGTAATACTTTGCTTTGATAACTTGTAGATTTTTGCAATAAGTATATGAGTTCTTTATGACTAATGTTGAGTCCATGGATTATACGCACCCTTCTTCCTTCCACCATTGCTAGCCTCTCTAATACCGCACACTTTTCGCCGGTATCATACACCCACCATAAACCTTCCTCAAAACAGCCACCATACCTACCTATCATGGCATTTCCATAGCCATTCCGAGATATATTGCCATGCAACTTTCCACCGTTCCGTTCATTATGACACGCTCCATCATTGTCATATTGCTTTGCATGATCATGTATTGACATCGTATTAGTGGCAAAGCCACCATTCATAATTCTTTCATACATGTCACTCTTGATTCATTGCATATCCCGGTACACCGCCGGAGGCATTCATATAGAGTCATATTTTGTTCTAAGTATCGAGTTGTAATTGTTGAGTTGTAAGAAAATAAAAGTGTGATGATCTTCATTTTTAGAGCATTGTCCCAAGTGAGGAAAAGGATGATGGAGACTATGATTCCCCCACAAGTCGGGATGAGACTCCGGACGAAAAATAAAAAAAAGGAAAAAAAGAGGCCATAAAAAAGAGAGGCCCAAATAAAAAAAATGAGAGAAAAAGAGAGAAGGGACAATGTTAGTATCCTTTTACCACACTTGTGCTTCAAAGTAGCACCATGATCTTCATAATAGAGAGTCTCTCATTTTGTCACTTTCATATACTAGTGGGAATTTTTCATTATAGAACTTGGCTTGTATATTCCAATGATGGGCTTCCTCAAAGTGCCCTAGGTCTTCGTGAGCAAGCAATTTGGATGCACACCCACCTAGTTTCTTTTGTTGAGCTTTCATATACTTATAGCTCTAGTGCATCTGTTGCATGGCAATCCCTACTCACTCACATTGATATCTATTAATGGGCATCTCCATAGCCCGTTGATACGCCTAGTTGATGTGAGACTATCTTCTCCCTTTTTGTCTTCTCCGCAACCACCATTCTATTCCACATATAGTGCTATGTCCATGGCTCACGCTCATGTATTGCGTGAAGATCGAAAAAGTTTAAGAACGTCAAAAGTATGAAACAATTGCTTGGCTTGTCATCGGGGTTGTGCATGGTTTAAATACTTTGTGTGGTGAAGATAGAGCATAGCCAGACTATATGATTTTGTAGGGATAAATTTCTTTGGCCATGTTATTTTGAGAAGACATAATTGCTTTGTTAGTATGCTTGAAGTATTATTATTTTTATGTCAATATTAGACTTTTGTCTTGAATCTTTCGGATCTAAATATTCATACCACAATTGAGAAGAATTACATTGAAATTATGCCAAGTAGCACTCCGCATCAAAAATTCTGTTTTTATCATTTACCTACTCGAGGACGAGCAGGAATTAAGCTTGGGGATGCTTGATACGTCTCCAACGTATTTATAATTTTTGATTGCTCCATTCTATATTATCTACTGTTTTGGACATTATTGGGCTTTATTATTCACTTTTATATTATTTTTGGGACTAACCTATTAACCGGAGGCCCAGCCCAGAATTGCTGATTTTTTGCCTATTTCAGAGTTTCGCAGAAAAGGAATATCAAACGGAGTCCAAACGGAATGAAACCTTCGGGAACGTGATTTTTAGGAAGAATATGATCCAGGAGACTTGGACCCTACGTCAAGAAACAAAAGAGGAGGCCACGAGGTCGGGGGGCGCGCCTACCCCCCGGGCGCGCCCTCCACCCTCGTGAGCCCCCTGTTGCTCCACCGACGTACTCCTTCCTCCTATATATACCTACGTACCCCCAAACGATCAGATACGGAGCCAAAAACCTAATTCCACCGCCGCAACCTTCTGTACCCACGAGATCCCATCTTGGGGCCTATTCCGGAGCTCCGCCGGAGGGGGCATCGATCACGGAGGGCTTCTACATCATCACCATAGCCCCTCCGATGAAGTGTGAGTAGTTTACCTCAGACCTTCGGGTCCATAGTTATTAGCTGGATGGCTTCTTCTCTCTTTTTGGATCTCAATACAATGTTCTCCCCCTCTCTCGTGGAGATCTATTCGATGTAATCTTCTTTTTGCGGTGTGTTTGTTGAGATCGCTGAATTGTGGGTTTATGATCAAGATTATCTATGAACAATATTTGAATCTTCTCTGAATTATTTTATGTATGATTGGTTATCTTTGCAAGTCTCTTCGAATTATCAGTTTGGTTTGGCCTACTAGATTGATCTTTCTTGCAATGGGAGAAGTGCTTAGCTTTGGGTTCAATCTTGCGGTGTCCTTTCCCAGTGACAATAGGGGCAACAAGGCACGTATTGTATTGTTGCCATCGAGGATAACAAGATGGGGTTTTTATCATATTGCATGAATTTATCTCTCTACATCATGTCATCTTGCTTAAGGCGTTACTATGTTTTCATGAACTTAATACTCTAGATGCATGCTGGATAGCGGTCGATTAGTGGAGTAATAGTAGTAGATGCAGGTAGGAGTCGGTCTACTTGTCTCGGACATGATGCCTATATACATGATCATACCTAGATATTCTCATAACTATGCTCAATTCTGTCAATTGCTCAACAGTAATTTGTTCACCCACCGTAAAATACTTATGCTCTTGAGAGAAGCCACTAGTGAAACCTATGGCCCCCGGGTCTATCTTCATCATATTAATCTTCCAACACTTAGTTATTTCCTTTGCTTTTTTACTTTGCTTTTATTTTACTTTGCATCTTTATCATAAAAATACCAAAAATATTATCCTATCATATCTATCAGATCTCACTCTCGTAAGTGACCGTGAAGGGATTGACAACCCCCTATCGCGTTGGTTGCGAGGATTTATTTGTTTTGTGTAGGTGAGAGGGACTCGCGCGTAGCCTCCTACTGGATTGATACCTTGGTCCTCAAAAACTGAGGGAAATACTTACGCTACTTTGCTGCATCACCCTTTCCTCTTCAAGGGAAAACCAACGCAGTGCTCAAGAGGTAGCAGGTGCCGACACCGCCCCGGAACGGCGGGTCCGACACCTAGTCCGACCCGTCATTCTCCCGCCTACTACCCTCATCGTCGCTATCGCTGTCCTCCTCGTCGCTCTCACTCGAGGAATCTTCATCGTCGGAGGAGCTCTCCACGCAGCACTTCAGGCGAGTTCCAAGATCTCCGAAGACCTTGACGGAGAGAAGGCCACCCTCCATTAACTTGAAGTAGAGGACGAGCCCCACCGTCAGGCTATGGATGCGAGCAAATGTCTTCCATCCACGACGGAGATACATAACATGCGGAGCGGGGAAGTCGACGTCGACCCGCGTACCGCCGGTCCCGCAGCCCCTCATGTGCAATCTGAGGGTCTGGGGCGGATTGAGCTCCATCTCCTGGGCAAAGGGGGTGGGGAGACGGAGACGACGACGCGGTTGCCGGCGCAGCCTGATGAAGAACTCGCGGGGCCGGTCCCCGATGTGACCCTCCATCGCGGGAGGCACCGCTGGCGGAGGCACGGCCGCCGCGCCACCTCGTCCCCCTCTCCCTCGACCGCCACGACGACCTCGGCCATGCCCCCTCCCCCTTCCTCTCGTGGCTGGCTCCGCCACCGCGGGCTCGTGGGAAGGAGGGACGCGCTGACGAGCAGCAACCCTCGCCGCCACCGTCGAAGGCCCAACACCTCCTCTCGCCATGGCTGATGGAGGAAAGAAGCACAGGTGAAAAAGGATGGATGCGGAAGGAATGTGGGATGACGCCGTCCCTCCCCCTCCTTATAAAGAGGCGGGGTCGAGGCTCGGCCGCCCCACTCAGCCAATCCAGCCATCGGAGGCGCAGGGAATTGGGACCGACCCGCTGCCCCAATCAGCGATGGCCCGGTTTCCCGCCTTCGTCACCTGCCACTTGCATGGAGGATGCGTGGCGGGCGAGCAGGACCGAAAAGACGGGTGAGACGACCGTTCCCCGCCCCGTGATCATATGGGGCGTGGACGCCTCGAAGACTGTGACCCGAGCCCATTCAGTAAATGAGCCGCGCCTCCACGCCTCCCTCTTTTTATGGGGAAGGCGCGAGCCGCCTCTTTACCATGATGTGATGCATGCGTGCGGAAACCGCCCCACGCATGCCGCCCACGTCACGCATGATCCTCCATGACGCGTGTCCAACGCGGGTCATGGGGAAGCACAACGGACGAAGAGTTACTGCGGTAAAAATCCGCCCCGCCTGCCCGCGCACCGTTCTGGGCCTGGCCCAACAACGTGTCGCGCTTATGTGTGGCCCAGGCCCGGGGGCTCCTGTCGGTGTACAAAAGTAGGGGCACACCTTTGTACCCCTTTACTTGTGCACGGGCAGTCGGAGCCGCGCGCCACGGCCACACTAAGTAGGGCAGAGGAGGGGGGGCGGAGAGAAGTCGAAGCCCAAGGCAACGCCAAGGCCAAGAACACAAAGAAGCAGAGGGATGGAGCAGGTTCCCCCAGCAAGACCCTTGCCGGGGCAGCCATCCTTGCCGGGGCAGCTCGCCCACACCAACGGAGTGAGCCGCCCTTGAGCCCATAGGTTCCAACCCAACCGACTACGTTGGGACCAGGGCTCGGGAGGCACCTCCGTGGTGGCATGCAGATCTTTGTCAAGATCATAAACACACAAGATCAGATGAGGATCAGAAGACGGCGACCCTCGGCGAGATCCTTGCCGAGGAAGGCCACAAGACCCCCGGCAAGATCCTTGCCGGGGACGACTGCGCGCCACGGCAAGACCCTTGTCGGGCCCCCGGCAAGGCCTTTGCCAAGGATATCAGCGGGACCATTTTCCAGGCACGCACCAGCCAAGTTTCTACTGCCGTTCGCATGCAGCTGCCAGCCCGACCAGTTGGGCTGGCACCTGCGTGGCAACATGCAGCTTCCAGGCCAGATCAGCAAGTGCCTGCGTGGTGGCATGCAGATCTTCGTGAAGACCCTACCACCACGCCACCTCAGCTGCTTGCCTGCCTATGTGGCGCCGCATGTGGCGCTGGCCAGGGCGCGTGTCGAAGCGAAGAGGAGTGGCGACGGACGGGACATGCCTCGCTCCCCGTCCCCGATAAAGCTAGGGGACACCTAAGCGACGCATTAAATGCGTCTTGTCCTGTAATACGGGCGATAAGCTCACAGCACTGTAGGCCTTTCCACCTCCTGTGTGCCACTGTGGCAGCCCCTTTCGACTATAAAAGGAGGCCCATGGCATACTGGAGAGGGATTCGGCTCTTTTGAACTACACAGCCACCATAGCTAGTTCGAGAGCTCAAGAACTCTCTCAAATACACACCAAAGCAGGACTAGGGTTTTATGCATCCTCGCGGCCCGAACCTGGGTAAACGATCCTTGTGCTGACTGTTAATCCTGCTCTTCTCACAACCCCATGCCCCGGCAACCGTAGTAGGGATTCTTGTGATCCCATAGGTGTCGTTTCCCACCGACAGTCAACGCCATCGAGGGGCCTACGATCTTGGCCTGTGACACCGAGGGTGTGCCAGGCTAGCCAATTTGCTTACAAACAGATCTCACGTTGTGCACCGTGCCTTGCATCAACCATTATGTTATTCTCACTGTCTGTAGGCATGTTCTTCTGTTGTTGTCGACCCTGCAAAAAATTAAGAAATGAGTTGTTTGGCTTGAAAGCAAACACAACGCCTACAAAACATCACGAACTTGCAAAGGAAGCAAGTTGAACACAGTATAGAAGCGCATGTATGAAACACACAAAGCAATCTATACACTGTGAAGAAGTACACCTATGTTACGTATGAAGCGAATTGTATGCCGGGAAGAAGCAAAAATATGATACGTATGAAGCATTAAAATTTGAAAGCATATACCCGTACAATCTCGAAGTAGTATCTGCATGGACACAACGAATACAGTGAAAAAACTCAGCCATAAGGGACACGTGCTTATTCTCATGTTTTTGATCCTCCAGCCATCTAGTGATCTTCCGGCTGCATAGTTAGGCAACAATACCAGCGGGCACCCGGTTGGAGATGGCCACGGCACCGTGTACAGAGTGGTGGTGCTCCAACGAGGTGGACGGGAAGGAAGTGGCCATGCTGCTCGAGGAGAGGAGGATGCAGGCGTGTGTGAGGCCATGGGAGAAGGGAATCTGGGCGGTGTGTGTGAGGTGGAAGAGCTTCGGGCGGTGCCTGCAATTGGCAGCGATTGGAATCGGTAGGGATACGGGGAGAGTGATTAGGGAGATGTTAATGGTAGGTTTTATGGGTGATTTGTTTGTGGATGAGGGGACGTCCTTTTATTTTTTTTGAACATGTAATATGGGCACAATCTATGCCCGTTCGATCCCAACTGAATCGAGGGCAGTCCACTGGTCTGACGTTGGTCACTTATCAGTCCATATATAGGAAGTGTTTCCCGTATATATATGCCCCTTGGGCCTTCAATAGAGATAAGTTGATTTCCTAACATGGTATCATGGCCTAGGTTTAGGTCCCTCCGGATGTTGCAACTCGTCCTCCGATCGAATTTTTTTGGTCATTGTCTTCATCGATCTCTTCTTGGATCAATTCCATCCGATCCTACCTATGACGCGCCGGCTGCCTCTGCCCTGGGTCAACGCCCACACAACATGCTCCAGATCGGGCCACCCTGTTGCAGTCTAGATCTGCCCGGGACTGAGGCCGAGGCTCACTTTTTGGCTGAGGCTGTCTCCATTTCCACCTATCTCATCAACCTTCAGCCGTCCACAGCTCTAAAGGGTGGTGTTCCTTTCAAACGTCTCTTTGATCGTTCTCATAATTATTCAATGCTTCGTTTGTTTGATTGTGTTTGCTATGTTCTTCTAGCCCCTCGTGAACGCACCAAATTGTCCGCTTAGTCTATTGAGTGTGTCTTCTTAGGCTATAGTGACGAGCATAAGGGCAATTGTTGTTGGGATCCTATCAGTCGTCGGATGCGTATTTCTCGTGATGTGAATTTTGATGAGTCTTGTCCCTTCTACCCCCGTCCATCTTCCCCGACCTTTTCAGTGGAGGATATTTCTTTCCTCACTTTCCTGACACACCTATCACTCCCGTTGAGCCCTTGTCCATCTGTCATATTGCTCCTGCTTCTCCCACTATTGTATATCTGATGCCACCATCTCCCATGGTTTCCTCACCTTGCTTGTCACAAGATTATGCACCTTCATCCCCGGTGACTTCTTCCTCTCCATCCCCTGAGTCTCTCTCGGTGACTCCTCCTTGTATTCTTCCATCTTTTTCTTAGTATTATACTTGTCGCCCACGTGTTGTGGATGCATCTACTGATGATCTGTCTACTTCTGATGTGCCATCTTCCTCCTCACAGCCTACTTATGGCTTGCGTCCTTGTCCGCTTCCGCCTGTTGATCGCCTTGGTTTTCCAAGCGTTGGTGCTACTGTTCTTGAGCCGACTTCCTATCGTCAAGCTGTTGTTCACCCCGAATGGCAGTTTGCGATGGCAGAGGAGCTTGCTACTCTTGAGTGCATCGACACATGGGATCTTGTTTCTCTTCCTCCTGGTGTCCCTCCAATCACTTGTAAGTGGGTCTATAAGGTTAAGACTCGCTCTGATGGTTCTCTTGAGCGCTATAAAGCTCGTCTTGTGGCTCGTGGCTTTCAGCGGGAGCATGGCCACGATTACGATGAAACTTTTGCTCCTGTGGCCCATATGACCACTATTCGCACACTTCTTGCCATGACCTCTGTTCGTCACTGGTCTGTGTGTCAGCTTGATGTTAAGAATGCCTTCCTTAATGGTGAGCTACATGAAGAGGCTTACATGCAACCCCCACCTGGGTATTCTGTTCCTGATGGCATGGTCTGCCATCTTCGTCGCTCTCTCTATGGCCTTAAGCAAGCCCCTCGTGCCTGGTTTGAGCGTTTTGCCTCTGTGGTGACTGCCGCTAGTTTTTCAACGAGTGCTCATGATCCAGCGTTGTTTTTCCACCTTTCAGATCGTGTTCAGACTCTTCTTCTGTATGTCGATGACATGATCATCACTCGTGACGACCCCGAGTATATTGCAATTAGTCTAGCTGTATTTTCTAGCTTTCTAGTTTTTCTATATTTTTTGCTGCGTCCATCAAATCCGTTGATATTTTGTGTTTTCCATGTCATGCGAGTCCACCATACCATTGTCTGTTAGACTTTCTCTGGTCCTGATCCTTTCTATACAACTTTTGTGGCCTACTTGCCCTTGTTGTTTTCTATAGGATTTTCTGGACTCTTTCTGCATTGTCGATCTACGCCCATTGTGCCTTACCTGCCGAGCTTCTTTTGCCACCGGTTGTCGTGGGCTATGATGTTCTGCGCAATGCTTTGTTCTCTTGATGTGCCATCTTTCTTTGACAACCCATCTTCTCTTGATACTTATCTTATATCTTCAAGTGATGCAGTGTCTTCCTCTGATGTGTCATCTCTTCATTATCCCCTTTGGCTTGACTCGACAGGTTTTGAAAACTCTTCATGCTACGACGACACTCTCAAGACGCGGATTTGGGTTATCATTTTTTTAGTGTTACACTTCTTCAAATGCAATGCTACTGCATGCGCTTGGCATTTGAGGGGGGGGGGGTTAGGAAGTATTAGTATTGGTCTAGGAGTTCTTATTAGTGTATGTTTACTTTCCTTATTACACCTCAAGTCTTGTGTAATATATATATATATATATATATATATATATATATATATATATATATATATATATATATGCCCCTTGGGCCTTCAATAGAGATAAGTTGCTTTTCTAACAACCAACATAGTAATTATGTAGTTGCCCAACTATTCGTGATATAGTTAGCAATATAAGACACATAGTTACCAATTGTTCATGCTATAGTTACCCTCATGCCAATTATGTAGTTACCAACCACCGGTGCTATAGTTACGTACATGATACAATTACAGTCATCAGTTGCTCGTGATGTTGTTATCAACACGAGACAACTGTTAGTTACTAGTTGTCCACGCTGTAATTATCAACATAGCGATTATGCAGTCACCTAGTTGTTCTTGCTATAATTATAAATATGAGACTACTATAGTAGACAAATATGGACATTAATTTTTTTCTTGGCCATTATGACACAATTATAGGTACCAGTAGCCCGTGCTATAGTTACCAACATGTTAACTATCTAGTTACAAGTTGCTCACGATATAGTCGTAACATGAGACAACTATAGTTACCAACTGCCCATACTATTATTACCAACATGAGACAACTATAGTTATCAGTGTACACATGCTACATTTACCAATATAGAAATTATGTACTTACCCAATTGACTGTGCAGTTGTTAACAATACAAGACAACCACAGTTACCAGCTGCCCATGCTACAATTTGTCTAGTGTGCAAGGTTGCACTCACCATGATACTAGTGATCTAGTTACATGGTTGGTTGCGGCAATATCCACATTTAGAACTGGTAACTATACACGAGTAGTTCAATAACCCACATAATATTTGCCCATAACAACATATGAATAATACTTGTAACTCCTATATTACACGGTGATAACCAAAAATCCTTTTTGAAGGCCGAGCTCCAAGGAGGCCGGTTTTCGAAAAATTCAAAATTCATATTTTTACATTTCAGAAAAGTCTAAAAATTAGAGATACATGGAGGCATACGCAAGTGTGTAAATTTTCAAGACGAAATACATTGAAATAAGGGTTGTGTAGCAAAAAAACACATGTTACTATTCATCCTCCCAGGCCATGAATTTGTCTTTTTTGTACAAATCGCATTTCAAGGTATTTCATCGTGAAATTTTACACACATGCACATAGCATTTTCGTTTACTTGTACAAATTTTTTCAGATCTTTTTGAAAATGAAAAGTTTGAATTTTGAGCTTTAAATTTTTTTTGGCCTCCACCGAGAGCCAAAACGCCATGCTCGATTATAACTTTTAACTTAGAGAAAATTATCATTCAGACGTGGCAAAATAAAACCAACCTATGAAAAAACATTCCTAATGCCATTTTTTTTACAAAATAGATACTTTGAAAATGCTTTTTTTGAAAGTATTTCGGGACACTGAATTTTTTCAGACTGACATTAATGTCATTTCATCATGAAACTTTGCATACCGATGAAACATTCAACATAGTTTGTCACAATAAATCAGAATCTTTTGAATTTTTTTCGCTGTTTACTGTTCACCCCGTGTGCATTTGCATTGACAGTCAGAAGTTAGATAGTTAGGTAGAGATAGGATTCATAATTCAGTTTAAACATCATTTGAGCTATCCTCCCAACTATAAGCTCATGTCCTCTATCTTCTGTAACAAGAATGCATCCTTGCAATCATTGATGTCTTGTACACCACGACTGGTTATCCTCTCAATCAATATAAATACACACGGTCACCTACGGGTGGAGATACGCTTCATCTTACAAGAAGGGCACTATCGAAAGATTTTCACACTCATTGATTGAGGATCTCATAAAAGAACTAGATGCCTTTTTGTCACACCTTATTGAGCTAAATACACTGACAATACTAAAAGTTGCATCAAATGGTCAGCTTAGCTTGATAGATTTACTAATTCACATCTAGATGATAATTAGTTATGTCAGATCTAACTCCATCACCGTTGGATGAAAACTCTTCAAGATTCATGCTACGGTGTGCTGTTTTGTTTTTGAGCGCCCTCGCCGTCTCGCTTCACGTATCTGCGTTGTTTTGTTTCCTTGTGGGTTTTTGGCCAGAGTGTGGCTTTTTATTGTTTTGTCACATCTTATGTTTTGGGCAGTCGTTGAGAAAGAGAACCACTAGTTTTTCTATTTATATAAATGTTCTACAAACTAACATACGGATATATAAACGTATACTCGTATTTTTTTGTCTTTTAAATTCTTTAACATCTTTTAGAAATTTCTCAACATTTTTCAAACCATGAATATTTTTAAAATTGGTGATATTATACATTTCTAAATATTTTTCTAAGTCTACAAGAAAATTGATTTACGTTTGTACCAATTTTCTCCCAGTTGCAACTCCGCCCTCGACACGCAATCAGAGCTCGACCCATTTTCGTCCCAGTTGCAGGTCCGCCCTCGACACGCAAGTGGATCCGACCCATTTTTGTCCCAGTTGCATGTCCACTCCCGGTACGCAATCGGGTGACTGATCCATGTTTGTCCTAGTTGCAAGTCCACCCTTCGACTCACAACTGGAGTCCGACCTTTTTCTTTTTGTCCTAGTTGCATGTCCACGCTTAACTTGCAACTATCACATGAACCTTTTTTGCCCCACTTGCAAGCATACCATCGACTCGCAACTGGGCCGGACTTTTCTTTGCGCCAGTTGCAAGTCCACTCTTGACTCGCAACTAGGCCCAACGTTTTGTTTTTTAACCAATTGCAAGTACATCGTTGACTCGCAACTGAGCTTGACCTTTTTTTATCCCAGTTGCAAATCCATTATCTACTAGTGATTGGGTTAATCCTTTTTGTTGTCCCAGTTGCAAGTCCACCATTGACATGCAATTGGCTCTTTAATCTTTTTTGCCCCGATTTGCAAATCCACCCTTTGACACACAAGTAGGCCCGACTTTTTTTCACCTCAGTTGCAAGTCCACTATCAACTTGGAACTAGGGTTTTTTGTCTCAGTTGCAAGTCCACCCTTAACCCACAATTGGGTTGGACTTTTTTTCCACCTTGGTTGCAAGTCAACCATCGAATCGCATCTGGGTCAGACCCATTTTGTTCGTCCCACTTGAAAGTCCACCATTGACATGCAACTGGGGCCTTCAGGCTTTTTTCCCTAGTTGCAAGTTCATCTTTGACTCGCAAATAGTGATTCAAACACTTATAATAAATAGAGATACAAGTATGATGTCTTAATGCTTACAACCATGTATTTGTGTTGGGACGAGATATGATCTTAATTTGTGCGCTGGAAGTCAGCCATCGATATGTGCTTATTACGGACCAAAGTGGGGGATGTGTCCAAATTACGTCTTGACCGGCACGCGTCCTGCATCAAAAGTCAGTTGTCCAACCGAAGGACCTACCCATCTCACGGGGTTGCCTTGATAATTAAGATTGCAATAATCAGACAAGCACTTTGGGCATTTAATAAATAGACCTCTTGTATCCTCAAAGATAGGATGCATGTTACCGTACTAAACATTTATGTCACTAGTTTTCAACACTTCACGGTCTCCTTGCCCTTAGCCTCTCCGTGCCTCGTTCTCCATGATCTTGGGTACCCGCACGGAAGAAGAACGCGGACGAGACAAGAGACATGTACGGAACAATTTTATTTCACACATATGGGATGTTAATTCAAAGCCCTTCCATTTAACCCCACAACAAAACACAGGGTTGCAAGGCTCTTGCCTGAACCCATACCTTACCAGACTACTCACAGATGGAGAACAGATCACACAAAGAACACATCATAGAACACATCACAAAGGTAGATTGATTGGTAATATGCCTTACAATGGATGTCGTGTGTGATACACGATTACAAGTATGATCTAGTGGTTTTTTTAACTAACAAAACTTGCAACAAGAAATAAAACTTAAACTAAAACAAAAAGTAAAAAACAAAAACAAAAACTAAACTTTAAAAACTCTAAACACAAAGACTACGAACACTAAACTCCTCCCCGACAACGGCTTGAGGTGTAAGGAAAAGGGCTTGATACCTCCTTTTAGCGATCCGGTAAAGGAATAGAAAAGTATCCCACACCTATTTCCCCAGAGGTGACCCTGTGCTATCGAACCCATGAAAGGAAGGTTCACTTGAAGTGATGGTATCTAGCAAGCTTTCATCAAAGGATTAATTCTAGCTTTTGACCGGATGAATCAAGCAAATAGTGATTCAAACACTTATAAAAAGAGGTACGAGTATGACATCATAATGCTTACAACCATGTATTTGTGTTGGGACTAGATATGATCTTAATTTGGCACTGGAAGTCAACCATCAAGATGTGCTTGTTATGAAGCAAAGTGGGGAATGTGTCCAATTAACATGTTGACCAACGCGAGTCCTGCATCAAGAATGAGTTGTCCTACCGTGGGCCCTATCCGTCGCATAGGGTTGCCTCGATAATTAACATTATGAAAATCAGACAAGATCTTTGGGTGTTTAATGAATACACCTCATGAATCCCCAAGGATTGGATCCGTGTTACCGTACTAAACCCTTCGGTCACTGGTGTTTAGAATAACACTTCACATTCTCCTTGCACTTAGCCTCACCATTACTCGATCTCCATGATCCTGGGTACCTGCAGAGATGATGATCACGGGCAAGACAAGAGACATCTAGGGAAAAATTTATTTCACATGTACAAGATGTTAATTCAATGCTTTTCCATTCACCCCCACGACAAATACAGAGGGTTGCAAGGCCTATGCCTCAACCCCATACCTTACCAAACTACTCACACATGGAGATTAGATCACAAGAAGAAAATATTAAAGAACACATCTTGAAGATTGATGGATTCCAAATATGTCTTACAATGGTTCCTTGTGCGATGCATGATTACAAGTATGAACTAGAGGGGGATGGGCTATGGTGGTGATGGCGGCTATGTAGATGGGAAATGGTGGCAGCTAGGGTTGATGAGAGAGGATGATGATGATTCTGTTCTGGCTCGTTCGACATTTCTCTGTTAACATTTCAATGTGGTCCCCTTTATAAAAGTTATTGAGGTGGACGAGGCGCCTCAGAATTCATGCCATCCGATCGCTCATACGGGCACTTACAGCCGTACGGAACATCGTCTTTTGTGTTGTCTTGGCTGGTGTGCCTCCTGATGATTTCTTCTATCTCCGTTTCCACTCCTTTCCATGTTCACACGTGATTTCTTCCATTTTTGTCCCATTTCCTGTGGAAACACATCAGAGAGAGGATTTGTGGAATCCTTTGCATTCATTAGTCACTATTAGAAATATCAGAGCGAATATCTTAGTATTAATGAAATATATGGGTCTAGACAAAGGATGAATGAGTGTAAAAATATCACTCATCAACTACCCCAAGCTTAAACTTGATCGTCCTCGAGCAAAATAGAGAGAAATCCAAATCACAAGGAACTCAATTGATTAAACGGAAATAATGAGAAGGTTTTGGTTCAGTTATGATCGGTACGCTCATACGTCTCCAATGTATCTATAATTTATGAAGTATTCATGCTGTTTTATTATCATTCTTGGGTGTTTTACAATCATTTTATAGAAACTTTATATCATTTTGGGGGACTAACCTATTGACTGAGTGCCCAATGCCAGTTGCTGTTTTTGCTTGTTTTATTACATCGCAAGAAATCAATACCAAACAGAGTCCAAACGCAAGAAACTCGACGGAGATTTGTTATGGACCAGAAGGAACCCAATGGGCCAGAGCTGCACCTGGGGGGTGCCTCGAGGGGCGCACAACCCACCAGGGCGCGCCAGGCCCCTTGGCGCACCTATAAATTCCCAAATATTCCGAAACCCTTCGGGGTTAACCTAGATCAGAAGTTCCACCGCCACAAGGTCTCTGTATTCGCGAAAACCAATCTAGACCCCATTCCGGCACCCTGCTGGAGGGGGGAATCATCTCCAGTGGCCATCTTCATCATCCCGGCGGCCATCACGATGAGGAGGGAGTAGTCCACCCTCGGGGCTGAGGGTTTGTACCAGTAGCTATGTGTTTAATCTCTCTCTCTCTCTCTCGTGATCTATATCATGGGCATTGTTAATATAGTCGGACCATATGATGTTTCTACCCTCTATACTCTTGTTATGATGAATTGAATCTTTACCTTTGAAGTTTTGTCTTGTCGGATTGAATATTCAGAGATGAGAACACATGATATATATCTTGCAATATGAATACTTGAACTGACAATTGGGGTATCTTATTGATTCACTTGATATGTGTCTTGGCATTCAGCTCGTGGATTCCCGCGGTGATATTGGGGTAATCTATGCATAGGGGTTGATGCACGTTTTACTCCGGTAGAAACTTTGGGGTCTCTTTGTAGTTCTTTGTGTGGATTGAGTATTATGAATATGAATTTGCTTTGGTGTTATTCTAGTATGAACTCTAGGATAGATCGAACGGAAAAAATAGCTTTGTGTTATTTTAGTACGAACTCTTGAATAGATCGAACAGAAAGAATAGCTTTGAGGTGGTCTCGTAACCTACAAACAATATCTATCTTTTGTTTTCCGCTAATAGGAACTTGGGAGTGATTCTTTATTACACTTTGAGGGATAATCATATGATCCAACTATGTTAGCACTGTTGAGAGATTGCACTAGCGAAAGTACGGACCCTAGGCCTCATTTTTAAGCATTGCAACACCGTTTTTGTGCCCGTTTACTATTTGCTACCTTGCTGTTTTTATTTATTCAGATTATAAAAATATATTTCTACCATCCATATTACACTTTTATCACCATCTCTTTGCCGAACTAGTGCACTTATACAATTTGCCATTGTATTGGGTGTGTTCGGGACACAAGAGATTTCTTGTATTTGGTTGCAGGGTCGTTTAAGAGAGACCATCTTCATCCTACACCTCTCACAGATTGATAAACCTTAGGTCATCCATTTGAGGGAAAATTGCTACTGTCCTACAAAACTCCGCGCTTGGAGGCCCAACACGTGTCTACAAGAATAAAGTTGCGTAGTAGACATCAAGCTCTTTTCTGGCGCCGTTGCCGGGGAGGTGAGTGCTTGAAGGTATATCTTTAGATCTTGCAATTGAATCTTTTAGTTTCTTGTTTATCACTAGTTTGGTCTATAAAAGAAAACTACACAAAAAAATGGAATTTAGGTTGCATCATGTTATTGATCATCTTTATTATATCTTTCTTGAAAATGATGGTTCAGAAAATTGTGCTCAATTGTTAAAATAAGAAGTCAATAAAATGTTTGGCACAAATATTTGAATGATGAGCATGATTGCAATGTTGTTATTATGAATTCTTTGAATATCCATGATGCTAATGATATGCAAAGCTACAAGCTTGGGGATGCTATGTTTTATGAAGATGATATTTTTAGTCCCCCAAGTTTTGATGATAAAATTTATTATGATGAAAGCATGCCTCCTATTTATGATGATTATGGTGATGACATGTATGCTATAAAGAATAATGATAACCATGAAACTTGTCATCATGGTTTTAATTTTCACTTTCATGATAGTTATTTTGTTGAGTTTGCTCCCACTACTATTGATGAGAAGAAATTTGCTCATGTGGAGAGTAATAAATTTTCTATTCTTTTGGATCATGAGAAGAATGCTTTATGTGATGGTTATATTTTTGAGTTCATTAATGATGCTACTGAAAATTATTATGGGGGAGGAACATATGCTTGTTGGTATTGCAATAATATCAAGTTTCCTCTCTATGTGTTGAATGTTTTGAAGTTATGCTTGTTTTTTTTGCGGGTGGAAGTTATGCTTGTTTTGCCTTCCTATGCTAGTTGATTCTTGCTCCCATAAGTTGTTTGATCACAAAATACCTATGCATAGGAAGTGGGTTAGACTTAAATGTGCTTGCCATATGATTCATGATGCTCTTGTTATGTTTCAATTCTTATCTTTTATGTGAGTATCATTGTAATCATCATGCCTAGCTAAAAGGCATTAAAGAAAAGTGCTTGTTGGGAGACAACCCAACACTTTTACCTACTTTTTTTGTGTGTTAACATGATTAAGCTACTGTATTGATCATGTTTTATTGCTTTTGTTTTAATAAAGTGCCAAGTAAAGCCTTTGGGATCATGTTGGGTAATAGTTGATTTGACCCTGCTGAAAAACAGAAACTTTTGCGCTCGCGAAAATAAGTCTCATTTTTAACAGAAGAGTGCTATTGATTTGATTCTTTTTGAAGAAGTTTAATATACAAACTTCTCACGTGTTCATAATTTTTGGAGTTCCAGAAGTATGGTTTGAGTACAGATTACTGCAGACTGTTCTGTTTTTGACAGATTCTGTTTTCAATGCATAGTTTGCTTGCTTTCTAGTTTCTATGGCTTATATTGCTCAATATAAATTGTGGAAATGATATGATACAGTAGGAATTGTGTGGAAAAAAATTATTAATCTTGTATTGGACAGTACCAAAGTGAAATGGTTTGCTCTTTATCATACTAACCTATCTCACAAAGTTCCGTTAAGTTTTGTGTGATTGAAGTTTTGAAGTTTTGGTTGAGATGATGATATGAGGAGAATAAGGAGTGAAAAGACCCTAAGCTTGGGGATTCCCAAGACACCCCAAGTTAATATTCAAGGAATATCCAAGCATCTAAGCTTGGGGATGCCCCGGAAGGCATCCCCTCTTTCGTCTCCAACATTATCGGTAACCTCACTTGGAGCTATGTTTTCATTCATCACATGATATGTGTTTTGCTTGGAGCGTCAATTTATTTTGTTAGGTTTTGCTTGCTGTTATTTAGAATAAATATTTTGCATCTTTTATTTCAATAAAAGTGGCATTGATAGCCTTTGCCATGCGTATCTTGCAAGTATACATGTTGCTGTTTGAAAACAGAAAGTTTATCGATGTTGCAAAAATTCCCGAGGAAAGTCAGAATGTGATAAAATGTTGAAACTTTTTGCAAAATGAGCTATGATAAATTTTCTACAGTGTGGTAGAATTTAATAATGTTTGGAGTTAGGGAAGTATTGATACTCTTGCATTCTTTACAGACTGTATTGTTTTGGCAGATTGCTGATATGTTTGCTTGTTTAATGATTCTATTTGAGATAGGAGTATTAAATATGCAGAGGAATTTAGTATGCAATGTTGAATAATAATTTTAGTGATTTTCTACAGTAGAGATTGATAAGGTTTTTGGATTGGTTTATACTAACTTATCTCACGAGTTCTTGTTGAGTTTTGTGTGGATGAAGCTTTTAGGATTTAGGAAAACCGTGATACGAGAAGAATTAAGGAGACACAAAAGCTCAAGCTTGGGGATGCCCAAGTCACCCCAAGATAATATTTCAAGAAGTCTCAAGCATCTAAGCTTGGGGATGCCCTGGTAGGCATCCCACCTTTCTTCTTCAACAATTATTGGTTAGTATCGGTTGAGCCTAAGTTTTGCTTCTTCACATGAGTTGTGCTATCCTTGAAATGCCATTTTATTTTCATCTTGCTTGCTGTTTTAATAAAATACTTAGATATGAAAGTTTTAAATAAGAGAGAGTCCTCAATTAGCTACCCATTTGCTTAACTACTCGCATGATCTTCACTTATATCTTTTTGGGGTAGTTTGTCTTTTACTCTTGTGCTTCACTTATATCCTATGAGTAAATTGTTGAATGAATTGAATATCATGAAGTTGAAATTATATCATGCCTAGTGGTAGCTTCACATTGGGTTTAGAAAGTGAAATCTTTTGAGGCTTGACAATTACAATATTGGTCATACAAGCAATTCACGAATAGTTAGTATAAGGAAGAGATCTTTCACATGCAAATACACTATCATGGAAATCTTTTGTGATTGTGAGCCCCCATCAAAATATTATATGCCAAAAATTGTTGACATTGGACAAGGAAGACAACGTAATGATTTATGTTTGCTCATATTCACATATAAGTCATATTGTCATAGATCCTTCAACATGTGGTGCTTGCCCCCCATCTTTGCTAGCCAAAAATTCCGCACTAAGTAGAGATACTACTTGTGCATCCAAAAATCCTTAAACCCAAATCTTATTTTCAAGAGTCCACCATACCTACCTAAGGATTGAGCAAGATCCTTCAAGTAAGTTTTCATCGGTGCAATAAGGCAATAAAAAGTGCTTCTAAAAGTGTTAGATCATTTAGTGTAAGAGAAAAGCGTTGTACGAACTTATGATGGCAAAGCAATAAAAGCGACAGACTGCATAATAAAGGTTGCTATCATAAGGGGCAATATAACATGACATTCTTTTGCACTAAGTGATTGAGCATACAAACAAATGAGCGCATGGCAACCTCTGCTTCCCTCTGCGAAGGGCCTATCTTTTAATTTTCAGTATTTACTTTTATGCAAAGAGTCAAAGTTATTCCCTCTATTCCTTTTTATTATGGCAAGCATCATGTGGCGAGGAAAGATCTAGGCACATATGTCCAGTTGAATATGGGTAGCATGAGTTATTATTGTTGACATCACGCTTGAGGTGAATACGTTGGGAGGCAAAACAATAAGCCCCTATCTTTCTATGTGTCCGGCTGAAACGTTTTGCTCATGTGTATGCGGTGAGTGTTAGCAATCATAGAAGACTATATGATAGTTGAGTATGTGGAGCTCTTACTTAAACTCTGTTGAATAAGTTGAATTGCAATTGCTTGGTGACTAAGGACATAGGTTGTTGAGTTTCAAGAGAGTTCATTGTTTGAACATTAATATGTGAATTGGTTGCCACTACAACATGAGAAGTTTTATAAGAAAGAATTGCTATTATGATGCTAGAAAAAGTGATCGAAATTGTGATTGATCAAACTTGTGCACTTTGCTAGCATTCACACTTCATAAATTATTTCTTTTATCATTTACCTACTCGAGGACGAGCAGTAATTAAGCTTGGGGATGCTGATACGTCTCCAACGTATCTATAATTTATGAAGTATTTATGCTGTTTTATTATCATTCTTGGGTGTTTTACAATCATTTTATATAAACTTTATTTCATTTTTTGGGACTAACCTATTGACCGAGTGCCCAGTGCCAGTTGTTGTTTCTTGCTTTTTTTTACATCGCAGGAAATCAATACCAAACAGAGTCCAAACGCAACGAAACTCCACGGAGATTTTTTATGGACCAGAAGGAACCCAATGGGCCAGAGCTGCACCTGGGGGGGTGCTCCGAGGGGGGCACAACCCACCAGGGCGTGCCAGGGCCCACTGGCGCGCCCAGGTGGGTTGTGCCCACCTCGGTGGCCTCCCGCACCCCTTCTTTGCACTATAATTCCCAAATATTTTGAAACCCTTCGGGGTTAACCTAGATCAGAAGTTCCACCGCCGCAAGGTCTCTGTATTCGCGAAAACCAATCTAGACCCCCTTCTGGCACCCTGCCGGAGGGGGGAATCATCTCCGGTGGCCATCTTCATCATCCCGGCAGCCACCACAATGAGGGAGTAGTCCACCCTCGGGGCTGAGGGTTTGTACCAGTAGCTATGTGTTTAATCTCTCTCTCTCTTGTGATCTATATCATGGGCTTTGTTAATATAGTCGGATCATATGATGTTTCTACCCTCTATACTCTTGTTATGATGAATTGAATCTTTACCCTTTGAAGTTTTGTCTTGTCGGATTGAATATTCAGAGATGAGAACACATGATATATATCTTGCAATATGAATACTTGAAGTGACAATTGGGGTATCTTATTGATTCACTTGATATGTGTCTTGGCATTCAACTCGCGGATTCCCGCGGTGATATTGGGGTAATCTATGCATAGGGGTTGATGCATGTTTTTCTCCGGTAGAAACTTCGGGGTCTCTTCAGAGTTCTTTGTGTGGATTGAGTATTATGAATATGAATTTGCTTTGGTGTTATTCTAGTACAAACTCTAGGATAGATCGAACGGAAAAAATAGCTTTGTGTTATTTTAGTACGAACTCTTGAATAGATCGAACGGAAAGAATAGCTTTGAGGTGGTCTCATAACCTACAAAAAATATCTATCTTTTGTTCTCCGCTAATAGGAACTCGGAAGTGATTCTTTATTACACTTTGAGGGATAATCATATGATCCAACTATGTTAGCACTGTTGAGAGATTGCACTAGCGAAAGTACGGACCCTAGGCCTAATTTTTAACCATTGCAACACCATTTTTGTGCCCGTTTACTATTTGCCACCTTGCTGTTTTTATTTATTCAGATTATAAAAATATATTTCTACCATCCATATTACACTTTTATCACCATCTCTTCGCCGAACTAGTGCACCTATACAATTTGCCATTGTATTGGGTGTGTTGGGGACACAAGAGATTTACCCTTCATCCTACACCTCTCACGGATTGATAAACCTTAGGTCATCCACTTGAGGGAAAATTGCTACTGTCCTACAAAACTCTGCGCTTGGAGGCCCAACACGTGTCTACAAGAGTAAAGTTGCGTAGTAGACATCATACGCCTAGATAGCCATTCACTTCTTGACCTGAGAACTTAGTATAGCTATAGCAGTGGCATGGTTATTGTGCAAGTGTTAGTGAAGCAAAGATAATTGACACAAAGTTTTTGATCTACTAGATAAAACAATTTTGCAACACTCAATTCTATTTATTCTAGACAACACTTGCTTGTCGGGAATGCACAGAAGAGTTTTTCTTTGATAGAGCCATACAAACATAAGTTAGGGAGTGAACGGGATGTAGAAAAACATGATGCTATAGTGCTCATAAACATACCCACAATAATCTCATCCTGAAAGGCTCTCAAGCACTTTATTTCAATCATTGTTTGCTGGGTTGTCATGTGAAGGAATTATGCCAAATAAGTGATAATGCATAGAGTTTCACTGTGACTTAATTTTTGGGAACTATGGATCTCTTATATATCTCTCTTTCGAGCTCTCTTGATCAATGCCCTTTTATTTATCACATACACACCCATTCAAGAGATAGCTGCATAATATTCATTTGTAGTGTTGCCACTACGTACGATAACAAACTCATAGCTGAAATCCAAGCTGTAGCTCTGGTGGATCATTCACTAGCTAGCGGAGTCGTCAGCATAACATCAAGAAAGGTGATGAAGCCACATTTACACACGTACACATGCATATAGTAGCAGGGCCATGGCACCAGCGAGAAGCTGAAGCACCATGTAAGAGATACAACACATATTTTTGGCATAATCTCATTCACCCTTCAACTAAGTTCATCTAGACAATTTAATCCATAGGTGCTATCAAGTCTATTAAAATTAACATATGGGGTTGAGCATTTCAAACATCATCTTATCTACAATTTTTCTCAACACCCAAGTCTTTGAAGACTTTCTCTTGTGCATGGTTATTCTTAGTTAAGATCATTTTATTCAAAAACAGTCCCACGACAAGTATTGGTTATCTGGACTAAACAGAACAAAGGTCACAAAATTATTTCAGTTACTAGAACAAAACCTTTGTTTAATTATCAAGACCTACTCACTCTTGCACATATCACACATACTACTAATACATATACTCTAAGTATTGCAAGTGCAAAAGATGGGAGTCGTAGGGCATACCTTAACAGTAGTGAATTTACACGCTTCTCTTCCTTATTCTTGCATTCCTCGTTGTCCGGTGTAGATCAACTCCTCTTAAAACAAAAATGCAAACGAACTCCGAGTGGTAAAAAGAACAAGAAGAAAGCAAAGATTATTCTATTTTTAGTTTTTTTGGGGGGTTTTTGAAAGCTAACTTGCAAATGAAAAATCGCAAAGGCAAAAACAAAAATGAAGGTAAATAAAAAGCAAAGTGTTGGAACAAACCAACACGAGTGTTTTGAAGCTCCACGAGCTTAAGTACAACCTCATTAAAATTTATTCAAATACCGCCACATCTTGATGTAGACATGGAGATGACCTCCCACGAGATTAAGCTTTTGTAAGCTCAAACCGACGTAATCATTATGGCGGCTGGTTAGGTGCCCATCCTTGGCTCAAGTTAGAGAAGCTTGAATTCATGTAGGTGGACATGCCTCAAAGATACTCTGTGAGGTTGCTCATATCATTGATGGAGCCCTGGAGACTATGGAGGTTCGCATAGGTGGTGTAGGCTTCTTGTTGTGACTGCTCTTGGGGCTCCTCCTCTTCGTCGGTAGTGAGTCCTTCTTCATCTACTTGTTAAAGTTCCGGGCCTTCTTGGTCAAAAGTTGCATCTTCTTACTATGGCACATAATGCAATTGTCCATGTTCTATGGAGAAACAAATATGCATAGGAGTGGGCAACAAGTATGCCACTCCAGTAATTTTGATGCAATGACAACCATGGCTAACTACTACCACTCTAGCGCTAGTAAGAACATGACTATTGACAAGGTTGTTACCGACAATGGGGCGAAGGTGATTGTAGTTGAGGCCAAGGGAGTTGGCCAACATGGTGATCACTCCTCCACACGCGATATCTCCTTGTGCAAGATTTGGTTGATGCGCAAGGTGTAGCAAGAGTATTTCCCATAAGTTGGGCGAATAACCGATGTCAAGGTTCATTGCTTTCCTGAGAACTAACATGTTCTCATCATTCACCTTAGAAACTTCTCCTCATGCCTGCAACGAGTTAGTGATAACATAATAGAAATAATGTACAATAAGACTTTCGATGCAACTGGCTCTTTGCCTTGAGCCATGTACACTCATCTGGTAGAAGGATTTCCTTGGGTGTGGATTAGTAAACTCATAAACATAGTGGATCTCATCATGGTTGTTGGGGAAGCCAAAGTGATTACAACCCTCTTCAAAAGTGATGTTGAAGTCTTGGTCCAAGAGACAGAAAGTGATCCACTCCTCCTCATATGCATTTGGCATCAAACCAACATTATGCAAGAGAGTACTAAGAAACTGAAGCATCATCCGTTCATATGTCTCACATCCCTGATAAACAAAATGATGCAACCCAACATTATCACAAAGCAAGTTGAAGTCATTAGTAATACCTAGCTCAGCGAGTGTTGACTTGCAAACCCAATTGGATGCTTTGATCTTCCTTGTACTAAGCTTCTGAAATTTCTTTCTTGCTTCACAGTCGGTGAAGACGCTCCCTTGAGTGAAAACTTGTTGTGGTGGTGCAGTGGACGAACTTGAAGCACCGTGTACATGAGTGGACCTCCTCGTAGACATCTACAAAACAATCTTTCAGTCTAATACAATTAAACAATATTGATCCTATGGTAGTTACAACATCATACTCCTCTAAAAACATCAACGAATCCAAGCCAAACTCAAATTTGGATAAAAAATATGCATTTCCTAAACATGGCAATGCTAGGCATGTAGAACGTGGATTCACACAAAATAAATTGGGGATCAAAGGAGAAGCGTACCGTAAATTGATCACATGGGAGGATTTGAACTAAAATGGAATGATTAAGGAGATTGGACGAACTTTTTCTAGGGTTTGGAGAGGTTTGGAGGAGGAAGAAGAATAAAAGAGAGAGATGGGGGCGATTTACCTCCTTCCCCAGGCTCTTTGTGGCCGCCAGGGCTTTTACGACCGCCCATACGAGCACAAGCGCTCATATGAAAGGCTATCGTTCACCCCGACAGCTTACCTGCGTCTGTGCATACTTCAAACGACCACTGAAATGGGCGCGGGCACTCGTATAAAATGCCTTCGAATGCTCTGGACTTTCTCTATTTTCTTTGAAGGTTTCAAATGACCGCTCATACGGGCGCTTGCATTCGCATGAAACGCCATCGTTCATCCTATTGCATCTGGATGTTTTCTGCTAGAACCGTCAGGAGGTCATGCGACCGTCCAAACGACTGCGCTCGTCGTTTGAAAGGCCGTCTTTTGATATGTTTCTTCCGAAACTTTTCTTTTTCCTTGTTCTCATGTGGGGTTAGTTCCAACACAATACATAGGCATATTTCCAGGTATCCAAACATTAATACAACATATAATTCAATTTGCACATAGCATAGACTTCATCAAAATGACTCTTCCAAACTTACTTCTTTCATCTAGAACTTCAATCACTCTTTTTATTGAAAAAAATAGAACTTACTTGTCTACTTTATTAGCGTGGGTTGCCTCCCATGAAGCGGTTGTTTTCGATTGGTTAGCTCGACTATAGTGGTGATCAAGGTGGTGCAAACACACTGAGACCATAGCTTCTGGCATTCAAAATAATTCCTTCTCCTTTGTAGGTCTTCTTTTTGTTTTTCCCGGGGAAATGTCTTAGCTACGATCAACAAAGACATTATATGCCTCCTTGTTAGATACCGCCGGTAGAGGGTACTTAATTGATATCATCTTCACAAAATCTGCAATGGTGTAATATTCTGGCACATGGCTTGTGTCAGGTTCTTCGGTCTTCTCGTCGTTGCTTCTGACCATCTTGACATCTTCAACCGAGTTAGGTTCCGGTTTACATGCAAACTTAGCTAGAATCAATGTTTGGCTCTTTGCAATTTTAGCCACTTATGCCTCCATATTGTTGGATCTACTCTCAAGCATCTGCACATAGTTTGTTAGTCCAACAATCTTACTGGTCAATTGACCAAGTAAGTTATCATGATTCTTCAAAAAAAAATTGAAGTTCTCATTCTGCTAAGTTTGACTAGCAATAAAACTTTTAAGAGTATCCTCAAGAGTATTTCTATTGCTGCTATTAGCTCCATTAAAATTATTTGATGCTCCACTATTACTAGGATAAGGAAGTCTAGGAGCATACCCATTGTTTTTCCAATTAGGATTATAGCTATTGTGAGCAATAAAATTCACATCACTAGTTTCTTCATTAGTGATGGCATTCACATTTACCTCTTCTTTACCTTTCATGACGGAGATGAGTTCATCAAGGTTGGCTGTCAACTCTCCATTTGTTTCTTCAATTGCATTCACCCTCTTGGTGGTGGTTCTTTCAACATGCCATTTGGCATGATTTTCTTGCATATCATCAAGTAGTTTCTTGACATCATGTATGGGCTTTCCCATGATTGTTCCTCCTGTAGCTGTATCAAGCATAGTTTTTGACATGTGATTCAAACGATTATAAACATATGAAGGATTAACCATTCCTCCATTTTAGGATTAGGGAAATTCCTTAAGTCTTCTTTCATACTATCTCACGCAAGCGCTAGTGGCTCACCTTCTTCCTGGTTGAAACATGTAATATGAGAACCTAGTTGCATAATTTTTGCACATGGACAAAACTTCGACAAAAAATTGTTGCAACAATCATCCCAAGAAGTTATATTGCGTGTAAGTAAAGCTAGAAGCCATTATTTTGCTTTGCCTCTCAAAGAGAAAGGAAATAGATGCACGGACCTGGTCGTCGCGCGCCCCTCCCGAGCCGAGCCTCGGCGAGGGCAAAGGTATGAAGGTTGTTTGCACGTCAAGGGGGACTCCTGAGCATCCCGATTCAGGAGCCTAACTGGTTGCGTAGCCCCTCACTCCTTGGTCTCGTCCTGGTCTCCGGACGACCCAACGATGGCTGAGGTATGCGCGCGGCCGGGCCCTGCCGACATAGAACACTAAACCTATCCTTGCGTCTCCCTCCTATAAGCTGTTTGCGCGTCAAGGGGGACTCCCGAGCATCGCAACTCAGGAGCCTAACTGGTCACGTAGCCCCTCACCCCTTGGTCCCGTCCTGGTCTTCGGACGACCCAACAGCAACTGAGGTATGCGCGGGACCGGGCCCTGCCGACGTAGAACGTAAAGCAAATAGGAGGAAAATCGCAAAATCTCAAAAGCAAATATTACAAGACATATTGTTCTCTCAAATACCAAACACAAGTTCAAACGCCTCCACGAGGCATGATGCATGTTGCAGGAGTAAAACAGCAAAGCAACCACAAGCGAATCATCCCTGGGCACCGCCGACGCCCGCAAGGGGTGTTCCTTCTTTGGTGGCATCGCCTTCGCCCGTACCACCAGCCGGAGTCGCAGGACCGGTAGCACCACCGGTCGAAGGCGCGGAACTTCTTCAGCAGGGCCTCTACCTGGTCATTCACGGCTGCGGCAGCAGACGCACAACGCTCGTCGTCCACAGGCTCCAGCAGCTCGTCAAGGTGGGCAGCGGGATCACGAAGATGGAGGTGGCTGAAGACACGCATCAGCGCGGCTGAGGAAAGAACGCGGGCTTCTTCCTCCGCCATGGGACCAATGCCGCTCACGACCTCCTCGAGCGCGTCAACCAAGTAGGGAAGCAGCTGGGCGGGGCCGTCCTCGTTGGTGGTCAGCGGCCTCTCCAAGCCCTTCTCGTAGAGTGCTTTCAGCGCCGCGCGGGACCTTTTCTCGAGGAGCGCGAAGGCCTCACGGTCCTTGGCCAGGACCTTCGCCTTGGCGCCAAGATCGGCCTTCTTCGCCTCCACCTTCCACGAGCTCCTCCAGTCGGCTGCGTTCCGCGGCCTGCGCCTTCGCCAACTCTCCCAGCTCAGCGTCGCGATCCTTGATGGCGTCCTCCCGGGCCTTCATTTTCTCCTCCTCCGCCTGGCGGCCACGAGCTTCTTCTACGCGCAGATCGCGCAGATTCTTCAGCTCGGCCTCCAGCGCCCGGCAGGGATCCTGGGCGGTCTCGGCATCCTTCAGCGCAGCTTCGCGAGCAGCCGCGGCTTGGGCGGCGGCCTGCCTCTCCTTCTCGGAGGTTGCCATGGCCTGGCTCAGCGTCACTCGAACATACACGTCAGAATAAAGCCAGCCAGAGACCAGCTCCAGGCGACCGGCCGCCAGGTGGCGGTCGGGGCCTTGAAGATCCTCTCACAGCCGGGTCATCTCAAGAAGAGCACGCTCCAAGATATCAGAGGAGGCAGAAGGACCTGGAAGCAGTGGCGCAGCAGGAGGAGGAGACGACGTCGTCACCAGGGCCTGGGAGACCGGGGGCTCCTGAGCTTTGGGGACCCCAGCGGCCGGGCTAGACACCAACGCCTCCGGAGCCAACGGGGCCACGAGGGCTGACTCCCCACGAGGATGCTCCTCCAGGCCTCGCGAGGGCGATCGGGCCGGGGAGGTGCGAGTACCATCGCTTCCCTTCTTCACGAAGGGGGTGCCGCTGCTGCAGATGGTTCAGTCCCGGGCGGGGTCGCCGCATCCTCCTTCCTCTTCTTCGCCGCAGGCGGCGGCCTAACCAACCAATGATGAACATCAAGTAGCAGCAGCATAAGCAAGAACAAGGCAAAGCACGGGCACTTACTGGTCCACCGCGGCGTAGTCCACCCTCCGCTTGCTGAGTTTGAAGCCTGAGAGCCTCGAAGCTTCAGGCGCGGGCGCGCGGTCTCCAGGAGCAGAAGACGGGGCGGCGGAGGGGCCAGAGGCAGCCCCAGGCGGCGTTGAAGCAAGAGTAGCGTCCCGGGAGACCAGCGCCGACCTGCTCTTCGTCGGGATCACGGGCGGCTCCCCCTTCTCCTGGCGGGCACCGGCCTCGTCGTCATCTGGCAGGGTGCGGAGAAGGTTAGCCTTGCTCAAAGGGGAGGTCTCTCCCATCCCTTCAGGGGTCGCCTCCGAGCCGTGCTCCTCGCCCTCCTCCTCTTCCTCCCCGCGCGACTCATCAGAAGACAGCTCCACCGGTGTCGGCGGCACAGGGGCCCCGGTGGGCGCCGGCGGCACTAGCCTGCGCCCGTCAAAGGTCGGCCTGGTGGCCACGACCTGCTCCCCGTCCTTGCGGTGGAACAAGGGAATGAAGACACTCGGCGGGTAATCCTGGTCGTTCCCGAACAGGAGCCGGAGAGCTGCGACCAGCTCATCGTCAAGCAAGGCTTCCGGGCTCAGGCTAACCTTGTCCTCTTCGTCCCCAAGCCTCCACAAGGGGCGCGTACGCGCCTGAAGCGGGGCCACGCGCAGCATCAGAAATTCCCTCAGGAGCATGGCCCATGTCACCTTTCGCCTTCGCATTTCCTGGCTTCAGGTCGGCGTTCATCTGCTCCAGCACCAACGTCGCCCGCTCATCAGTGAGCTTCGCGCATGACCACCCCTTGTCGGACTGGGGCATCTCCGTTGGCAGCACCAAGCGTGGGTGGACGCACTTGGCGTCCATCATGACCCACTTGCTCCTGAAGCTGTCGGCCTTCTTCCCAGTCTTCGAGATCGAGTTGGCCTTGCCGGCCGCGATGAAGTTGGCACACCCGGAGGTATGACCCTCATTGATGCGGGGGAAGAAGAAGTGGCGGAGCAGAGCCACGGACGACATCACGCCGAGATACGCTCCTGGTAGAAGGCAAAGATCGACAAGAGAAGGATAGAGTTGGGATGAAGATGCAGCACCTGCAGCCCGTAGTGGCCAAGGACCTCATAGAAGAAGTCAGAGAAGGGAGGAACCAGCCCCATGGCGATGCTGCTCAGGAAGAAGGGGAAGAAGGTGCTTCCCTCGGGCTCCGGCACGTCAGAGCCGGCCCGGAGCTAAGTCTTCCCCCTCTCGTTGCTTTCCCCCGCTGTCAGCAAGTGTGTGGCGGCGAGGCTCTTCTCCGAGACGTTGGGCGCATCGAGAGCTGGCTCGTACCAAGCCGGCGATGAGGCAGGCTTGAGCTTCCGGGGCGGCATTGGTCGCTCATGCGGAAGGGGATGGGAGTAGATCTAGAGATTTCGAAAGCAGGGAGCAAGAAAGGGGGTCTGGAGCAAGGCGAAAGGAAGCAATGAAGGCAAGCGCTGTCTATGCCAGCCTTTTGACAGTCGGGCAGTTGCTGAGGCAGTGTGGGGAAGCGGACACGCCCACATCCAATCAACCGCCACGCGTCGACCAAGGCCGCAGGCTGTTGGGGCCCGCGGCGCTCCGCACTTGCCCTTTGGCTTCGCCTCGAAGCCAAGTCCGAGCGCGCCTTGGGCCCGGGGGCTACTGTCGGCGTTCTGGGAACGGGGGTCCCCAGACTTGCCTGCCTGCGGCCCACGGCGTGGCTCTGCGAGTGGGCTCATATGACCCATCTTCACCAACAAGCATTCGAGACCCTCACGAGGCGGACGACACAAGACCTCCTCGGGAGCGGCCTCACCAGGCTGGCTCGCGAGGGGCGGAGAGATCAAGGCAAGGCAAACCTCGCGAGGTTCTCATGACGTGAGCCATGACGATCGACACCAGGCGGGCGCCAGGCGGGCGCCAGCGTGCACAGTTTCCTTGTTTCCTCTTTGGTGCTAAGGAGGCAAGCACATGTGAGGAGTACCGAGGCCTCAGGCAAAGGTTTCCATATCGGTGCAACGAGACCAAGACCAGCAGGACGGAAAGACGGAGGTCATCATGGAGCCCAAGCCGGCGTCACCACCAGAGCCTTTGGCAGGCGAAGACCACCTTTAGTCAGGATAGTTTGTACTAGTTGTCCTCTTTCAAATTGGCCGTTGTTGGCTCCCTTCCCGCTCAATATTTGGGAAGAGGACTAGGGCCTCTATAAATAGGGCTAGCCACCACAGTAGGAGAGAGATCATCTGGGACTAGATCCAACCCATCCTCGCACCCACCAAGCACAAGAACACCTCACCTCAGGAGGCTGTTCTTCCCCTTGTACTGTTCATCCTCAGCCCGAGAGGCAATCCACCACACCACACTGAAGTAGGGTATTACACCACAATGGTGGCCCGAACTAGTATAAATCTTGTGTCTCTTGTGCTGCGAGTTCGTCGAGCTAAGCTTGGAGATTCCGGTGAGGCTGAGGGCGTGATTTGGTAGGGGGAGATCTTTGTGCGCACCCCAGTGTTCGAACCTTGAGGGTTTTGCCAGAACCCGAGATCCGACAAAGTCATGGCGCGAGCTCAGCTGCTACTGAGGTTTCCGCCAACGGCCGAGAAGATGGACGGATGGCGTGCCACCATCCAAAGCCTGCTCGGTTTTGCCGAAGCTGGGGGCTCATGGTGAGCTGGCCCGCCACAACCTCCCCAAGCGACAGCAACAGCTCATGCTACTGACTGTACTGAAGGGGCAATCCCCACGGTGCAGCCCCCGCTGCGACAGCCAGCGCGAGCGCAGCAGAATCAAGACCCTGACAACGTCTCGATGGCCTCTTCTGGCTCTCGAGCACGTCCAGGCCAACGACGAGCCCCGGAGGACAGGCGAAGAGGAGACACGCGTGTCATCGTCGAGCAACGCCATGACCACCTCCGCCGGACCGACGGGTGCGACAGTCCTGACGTCGACGAGCCCGCGCTCGGTTTTGGCGAGTGCCTACCTTTCGAGGTTGGCTGCCCTGCCTTTACTCGTGAGCTGCGGCAAGTCCGTTGGCCGTCCGTTCGCATGTTCAAGCCAGAGATACCTGAGAAGTACGATGGGAGGCTGAACCAGACAGAGTTCCTGAGCATCTACACCATCGCTGTTTAGGCTGCTGGGGGAACAGATGAGAAGGTGTTTGCCAACTACTTCCGTTTGGCCCTCAAGTCCAAGACTGTGAAGGAGCTCTACACATTTGTGGATAAGTGTACTCGGATGGAGGAGGGAAGGAAGTTGCCCGGAGAGGAAGATTGTGCCAATGTTGATTCGGAAGATGATGATGAATCAACCAGTTAGAAGAAGAGCAAGAAGCATAGTAAGAAGCGAAGAGATAAGGAAGTGATGACTGTTGAAGGATCGGGTACGCCCAGTGCTGGCAAGAAGGCCAAAGCTGAGGCCCCCGGCAAGGAAGCTGCCGCATGCACTGGCTGTTGGGAGGCTGCTGCTACCGAGAAATCTGGGAAAGGCGATGGGCCGTACTGCAATGGACCAAGGGCCATGACCTTCAAGAGTGTTACCAGGTTGAGCAGCTTGTCAAGAAATAGAGAGCAGAGTATGAGAAGTGTGATAAGAAAAAAGGTCAGAATGTTGCTGGCGGTAAGGGCTGAGGTGGTGAAGTAAATTGCCCCGGCAAACCCTTTCGAAACCAAGGAAAGCCCGCCAAAGGTCGAGGGGAGGAAACCTATGATGATGAAAGTGATGGAGGGGATGAAGAGGAAACCAGTGAGTAGGAGTTTCAGAAGGCCACAGACACCATGTTCATTGATGGAGGTCCATCTCTGCACACTTCTCACCGCCAGCTCAAACGGTGGCCACGAGAAGTCAATGTCGTGGAACCAGCGCCAGAGGCCCGGAAGCCGCTCAAATGGTCCCGTACGCCCATCATCTTTGACGAGGAGGATCATCCTAGCCGTACCACTGTGGTAGGGTGTTTGCCGTTGTTGGTCTCTCCAACAATTCGCAACATCAAGGTCACAAAGATGTTGGTGGACGGCGGGGCCGGGTTGAATCTGATTTCCTCGGCAGTCATCAGGTTCATATAGGAGAAGAAGAGCTAGAGGTTACCGGCACATTTCAAGGAGTTAATCCCGGCAGGAGCCATCCTAAGGGAAAGATTACGTTGTCGGTAACGTTCGGGGGAGAACTAAACTACCAGACTAAGAGGATTGTGTTTGATGTGGTTGATCTCCCTCTGCCATACAATGGGATTCTTGGACGCCCGGCCCTGGCTAAGTTCATGGCGGCATCCCACTATGCCTACAACACCTTGAAGATGCCTCGTCCACTGGGAGTCATCACCATCCCATCAGATGAGAAGGATGCCATCATTTGTGTGGACAAGATGTACCGGGGCGCAGTCGCGGCAGAGGCAGCTCCCGCCAAGGAAAGTAAAGGAAAGAAGAGAGATTGTAGGGACTCCGGCAAAGAGTCTGGGAAGCGTGCCCCCACCGAGTGCATGGCACCCGTTGACGACATGCCAGAGTGTTCTAACAGCAAGAGATCCAAGGTCGCTGCACCCCAAGTGAAGAAGGTCCCGACAGGGTTGGCTTGCATTGATGGTACTTTCACTATCAGCGCCACCCTCGATGACAAATAGGAAAGCGTGCTTGTTGCCTTCTTGCGGGCGAATATCGATGTGTTTTCCTGGCAACCATCTGATATCCCTAGTGTTCCCAGGGAGGTAATCGAGCACCACCTTGTTGTTTGCCCACATGCCCGACCTGTCAAGCAGAAAGTCCGGAAGCAGGCCTTGGAGAGGCAGCAATTCATTGCAGAAGAGATCAAGTAACTTGAGGCAGCTGGTTTGGTCAGAGGAGTACTGCACCCCACGTGGTTGGCAAATCCAGTGGTAGTCCGGAAGGCTAACGGGAAGTGGAGGCTTTGCATAGATTTCACAGATCTCAACAAGGCTTGCCCGAAAGACCCGTTTCCCTTGTCGCGTATCGACCAGATTGTGGATTCCACTTCAGGTTGTGGTTTGCTCTCCATTCTGGATGCATACTTTGGGTATCACCAAATCTTCATGTCCAAGGAAGACGAAGAGAAGACGTCGTTCATCACTCCATGTGGTACGTACTGCTTTGTCCACATGCCATTCGGATTAAAGAGTGCCAGGTCCACTTTTGCAAGGGAAGTCCAGATTGGGTTTGAACCACAGTTGCACAGAAACATAGAAGCCTGTATGGATGATATTGTGGCCAAGACCAAGGATAAAGTCACCCTTGTTCCGGATTTGGAGGAGACATTTCTAATCTGCACAAGATCAATCTGAAGCTCAACCTGGAGAAGTGTGTGTTTGGTGTTCCCTCTGGCAAGCTGCTTGGGTTCTTTGTATCCTACCGCCGGATCGAAGCCAACCCCGACAAGATCAAGGCCATCTAGAAGATCCAAGCACCAATGACAGTTAAGGATGTGAGGCGCCTGAGAGGATGTGTTGCCGCGCTAAGCAGATTCACCTCCAAGTCTGCCGAGCGCGCCCTGTCGTTCTTCAAAATTTTGAAGAAGGCCGGTCCTATGAAGTGGACCCCAGAAGCAGATGCAGCTTTGCAAGAGTTAAAGGCCTACTTATCCTCTGTACCTACCTTGGTTGCTCCCAAACCCCGGGAGTCGTTGTTGCTATACTTGGCGGCAACCAACCAAGTGGTCAGTGCGGCCTTGGTAGCGCAGCGAGAAGTGGATGAGGCAGAAAGTGAGCAGAGACCGGCAAAATCAAAGAAGGATCGGGACATCAATGAGCACGACAATGAGAGAAACCCCAAGGACGCGGCAAGGAAGAAAGTGGTGCAGCACCCAGTGTACTTCATCAGCTCCTTGTTACAGGGGGCTAGATCGAGGTACTCTGGCGTGCAGAAGTTGATCTTTGGTCTCATTATGGCCTCAAGGAAACTTCGCCACAACTTCCAAGCCCATGAGATCATGGTTGTTACTCGTTTTCGGTTGCAAAGGATACTCCGAAACCCTGAGGCTACCGGTAGAATAGTGGAGTGGGCTTTGGAGTTATCCAGCTTTGGTTTGAAGTTTGAGAGCACATCAACTATTCAGAGCAGGGCGATGGCAGAGTTTATTGCAGAATGGACGCCAACCCCTAATGAGGAAGTGACAGAGACAGTTATCTCAGGCAAGGAATCACCCCAAGAATGGATTATGTATTTTGATGGTGCTTTTTCAGTACAAGGTGCAGGAGGTGGCGTGCTTCTTCTCACCCCCTCCGGGGAGCAATTGAAGTACGTCGTCCAAATGCATTTTGCCCGGGAAGAAGCAACCAACAATACAACTAAGTATGAAGGGCTCCTTGCTGGGCTCAAGATTGCAGCTGAATTGGGAATTAAGAAGCTGATCATTCGAGGAGATTCACAGCTTGTGGTGAGACAAGTCAACAAGGATTATCAAAGTCCATTGATGGAGGCATATGTTGAGGAAGTGAGGAGATTGGAGGAGCGCTTTGACGGATTGCAAACAGAGCACGTACCCCATGCGGAAAATAGCATAGCTGATCATTTGTCAAAGTGTGTTGCGCAGAAGCTTCCTATGGAACCAGGGACTTCTGTTCTCCATCTCACTCAACCCTCTGTATCGCCAGCAACAATGGCTCGGAAGAGGAGAAAGTTGGACTACGGTAAGCCTCTCCCGGTAGAGCCGTTTGCTCCTGGCAGAGACCCTGCCGGAAACAACTCCTCACAGCCTGCCGGACCACCCCCTCCAGCCGGGCCCATGGACCCCATGAACGAGGCTGGTGCTCCCGTAGCAGAGGAGGTGCCGCTAGTCCTTGTTGTCGAGCCCCAGGCTCCAACTTGGGCAAGGCACATTGTCCACTTCCTCCAAACCGGAGAGCTTCCCGACGACCAAGATGAAGCTGAAAAAGTAGCCCGGAGGGCCAGTATGTATCAGTTTGTCGATGACACCCTATACAGAAGGAGGCCCAATGGTGTGAAATTGAAGTGTGTCTGCCAGGAAGAAGGAAAGGAACTGCTGGCTGAGATTCACAGTGGAATGTGTGGCTCCCACATTGGATCAAGGGCATTAGTTGGGAAAGCATTCCGGCAAGGATTCTATTGGCCCACAGCCCTCCAAGATGCGGTCAAGCTAGTCACGAAATGTGAAGCCTGCCAGTTCCATTCCAAGAAAGCACACCTGCCTGCCCAAGCTCTTCAAACAATCCCTTTATCATGGCCATTTTTGGTCTGGGGGCTGGATATCCTCGGCCCTTTCCCCCGAGAATCGGGGGCTTTGAATTCTTGTTCGTTGCCATCGACAAGTTTAGAAAGTGGCCGGAAGTGACTGCCGTGAGAAAGGTGACTGCTCAGTCAGCTATCAAGTTCTTGAAAGAATTGGTGTGTCGTTTTGGAGTTCCGGCAAGGATCATCACCGACAACGGCACCCAGTTCACGAGTCGCGCCTTCACGTAATATGTTCATGCCCTCGGATGCAAGATCTCATTTGCCTCTGTGGCACACCCCCGGAGCAATGGACAAGCTGAGAGGGAGAACCCTGAAGTGCTGCGTGGACTCGAGACAAGAACTTTTGATACGCTGCAGAAGCACAACAGGCGGTGGATCGAGGAGCTACCGATAGTTCTCTGGTCCCTCAGAACGATACCCAACCGAGCTACCGGTGTCTGATTCGAGGTTCTGCAGACCCTTGAGAGGTTTGAACTCTAGGGTGCATGCGAAGAACTCGTCCTCCCTAGTCTGCCTGCTCACCGATTCCGCGACCTAGCTCGATCAATCTAAAGGACAAGAGACACATCAGTTTATCCTGGTTTGGGCCACCTTGTGGTGTAATACCCTACTCCAGCTTTGTGGTGGATTGCCTCGAGGGGCTGAGGATGAACTAGTACAGTGGTGGAACAGCCTCAGGACATGAGGTGTTCTTGTGCTCGATGAGCTGGTGGGTGTGAGGATTATCTGAATGATCCGTCCCCTCTATGGTGGTGGCTAGGTCCTATCTATAGTGACCTTGGTCCTCTTCCCAAATGTAGGCGGGAAGGGATCGCGCAACGGCCAAATTCAAGGGGAGACAACAAGTACAAGTTATCCTGACAAAAGTAGTCTTCGCCTGCAAAAGCATCTGGTGGTGACGCCGCGGTGGGATCCGCGATGACCTCCGTCCTGCCGTCTTGGCGGTCTTGGTCTTGTTGCACTGAAACGAAAAACCTTTGCCTGATTCCTCGAGACTCCGCGCCTGCGCTTGCCGCCTTAGCACCAAAGAGGAAACTGGTACACTGCGCCCGCTGGCGCCCACCTGGCCTTGGTTGTCATGGCTCACGTCATGTGAACCTCGCGAGGTGCAGCTTGCATAGATATCTCTGCTCCTCGGGAGCCAGCCTGGGGAGGCCGCCCCTCGTGGAGGTTTTGGTGTCGTCCGCCTCGCGAGGGTCTTGTGTTGTTGATGCTCGAAGCTGGGCTGTACCAAGCCGTCGATGGAGCCAGGCCGGGGGCCGCAGGCAGGCAAGTCTAGGTACCCCCGTTCCCAGAACGCCGACAGTAGCCCCCGGGCCCAAGGTGCGCTCGAACTTGGCTTCGAGGCGAAGCCAAATGGAAAGTGCAGAGCGCCGCGGGCCCCAACCGCCTGTGGCCTTGGTTGACGCGTGGCGATTGATGGGACGTGGGTGTCTCCGCTTACCCATGCTACCTCGGCAACCGTCTGACTTGATGAGACTCTGCTGCATACAGAGGGAAATCATCATTCCGTGCGATCATGGAGGCCGGCGGTTGGCCTTCCTCTAGCAATAAATGAGGAGAGGGGTAGAGCCCCCTTGCTCGTCTCCATCTTCTCTCCACCCGCTCCTTCTTCTTCCTTCTTGCCTCACCATCTTGTCATAGCACCCATGGCACTGACGAGGAAGTTCTCCGCTACCGAGAAGGGAAAACCCCCAAGGAGGGGCCCGGCTCGCCGCCGCCCAAGAGAGGGTGGGGTCGCCCCCGTAAGCATGCCGTGACTTCTGCGGTGGCTCCTCAGGGGCGCGGGTGCGCCTCGAGCGGCTGCGACGGAAGCCACCAGGGGCGAGGCAGCTCCCGCGATGAGGGGAGGCGCGCCGTGGTCGTCCGGCCTCCTCGGCCGCGCTTCCATTCGGCGGAGGTGCTTCCGGAGTTTGTTGTGTGGTCGGAGAGGCCGACCGGCACCTGGCTCCCGCTCCCTCGCTTCTTTGCGGGCGAGCTGCCGGTCGCGGGCCTTGACGGCCTCTGGCTATAGGCTGATGGCTGCTGCAGCAAGGCTTCCTGGGTCGGAGTCAAAGTTTCCGTCGCCAGGAACGTGACCTTGGCCCGCGGCTGGCAGGCGTTTGCCCGCGCGCGCGGCCTGAGCGGGAGGTGCATCCTCCACTTCAAGTACAACGGCGTCGCGACCCTCTATGTGAGGGTGTTTGGGGAAGATGGCCGTCGCACAGGGTGCTGCCCCGAAGACGGTGGCAGCGACGATGAGCTTGGCCTTGATGACAGCCGTGATGATGATGAGGGTGAGCTTGCCCTTGGCGACGGCCGCGACTCGTTCAGCAGCGGCGGCTCCCCCTCCAGCGAGAGCACAAGCAGCGGCGCCTACGACCAGCCGCTACGTTGATGGGCTCGCTTCGAGGGAGGTGGTGGATCATCTCGTCACCACGCTCCGATGAAGTGGGAGGAAGGCTCGGACTGAGCCCCGGGGCCACCAGAGCCAGGCCTCGGGAGCTGCTGCGGTCGCGTCGGCCGCTTTTGTTTAACCTTTCCTTTCTCCAGTGTTTTGAAAAAAAGTAGAGGGCCCCGCTGGGGTGTGTAATGAACCATGGCACTTATGCTACTATGCTATGTTTATTGTTCTGATGTTATGATGTGATGTTCATGTTCCGAGTAGGTGCGGTATGATAACTTAGCTTGATACACTCGTGGTAGTTTCCCACCTCGTGAGGGCGCGCCCTTCAGCATCTGGTGAGGCCCCCTTGCTGCCGACTTAGGAGCCGTTGGCCTCAGGAGACATCATAAAGCTGCAGAATTGTTAGAAAACTTGTTGAGTGTCTTGTTCTTCCTTGCGCGAGCCCTCAAGCACGGGCTAGTCGTGGCTTAGTGCACCGCGTCACGGTACCCGGGGGGCACAGACTTAAGAGGGTGCGCAAATCACAAGCTCATTCGAGGGCTCCTCGCAAAGATCCAGGACGCCGAAGCTCTGGGGTGACCGGGCTTTGGCGAGGTGTGTTCGCGGAGTGAGCGATCTCAACGCACGCACACACCTGCCCAGCCCCCGCACGAGGCATGCGAGGAAGAGCGACAGGCAACTACCGTTCTTCCTGATCCAATACAAAAAGGCAAGCGGAGCAAAAGGAAAAAAACCCAACTTGGCAATCGAGAAACACTAGACCTCCAAATTCCATTAGAAGGTTGCGAACCAGCTACAGAAAGCAAGCAAATGAACAGCCACGTCCGGCACATAGTCTAGTCTTCTAACCAGTGCGGAGCTAAGTGCTGCCACAAGGACATGGGAGGGAGCCCCCGAGGCCCGAGGGTGGCACTCCGGAGACTCCGGGGCATGTACAGCCCCACTCATTATTACGTGAGAGTGTAACGAGCGGAGACCTTCACAGGCACTGAGCCTTGCTTCATGGGTAGAACTTCCAGAGGTGCTGGATGTTCCAGGCGTTCTGGATGGGGATCCCGTCCTGCGTCTCCAGGCGCGCGACGCCAGGCCTAGAGACGCGGACAATCCTAAATGGGCCCTCCCACATGGGAGAGAGCTTGTGCAGCCCCTCCCTGGAGAGCACCCGCCTCAGGACGAGATCACCCACCTCGAGCATCCTGGAGCGGACGCTGCGGCAGTGGTACCGCCGGAGCGCCTGCTGGTACCTTGCCGCCCGGAGCGAGGCTTGAGGGCGGCGTTCCTCCCTCAGCACAAGGTCCATCCCCCGCGTGGCGTCCTTGCATGCCTCGTCAAACGCCAAGACCTGCGCGGAGTGATGCTTGACCTCGTGTGGGAAAATCGCTTCGGCTCCGTAGACGAGGAAGAATGGAGTTTCGCCGGTTGGCTTGGTCGTAATGGTGCGGATGGACCACGACACGGACTGGAGCTCATCCAGCCAGCCCCTGCCGCAGGCCTCGAGCTTCTTCTTGAAAGTTCTTGCCTTGAGGCCCCTCAGGACCTCTGCGTTTGCGCGCTCGGCTTAGCCGTTGCTCCTGGGATGTGCCACTAAGGCGTAGCATATCTGCATTCCAAGGTTAGCACAGTATGTTTTGAAAAGATTGCTAGTGAACTGCGAGCCATTGTTGGTGATGATACGATTTGGGACCCCGAACCAGCTCATGAGGCCCTTGATGAACTTGACTGCCGAGCCGACTAGGATGGTGCGGACAACCTCCACCTCCGCCCACTTGGTGAACTTGTCGATGGCGACGTAGAGGTAGCGGTAGCCCCCGGGCGCTCTGGGGAATGGGCCCAAGATGTCCAGCCCCCATACTGCGAACGGCCACGAGAGCAAGATGGTCTGGAGACCCTGAGCAGGCTGCTGGATTTGCTTGGCGTGGTACTGGCAGACTTCGCAGGATCTCACCAGCTCAGTGGCATCATTGAGCGCCGCGGGCCAATAGAATCCGCTGCGGAAGGCCTTGCCCACGAGGGTGCACGATGACGAGTGATGCCCGTGATACGTCCATTTTGCATCATGCTTTTATATCGATATTTATTGTATTATGGGCTGCTATTACACGTTATGTCACAATACTTATGCCTATTCTCTCTTATTTTACAAGGTTTACATGAAGAGGGAGAATGCCGGCAGCTGGGATTATGGGCTGGAAAAGGAGCAAATATTAGAGACCTATTCTGCACAGCTCCAAAAGTCCTGAACTTCACGGAAGCTATTTTTGGAATTAATAAAAAATACTGGAGAAAGAATCCACTAGAGGGGGCCCACACCCTGGCCACGAGGGTGGGGGCGCGCCCTACCCCTTGGGCGCGCCCCCTGCCTCGTGGGCCCCCTGTCAGGCCTCCGGTGCCCATCTTCTGCTATATGAAGTCTTTTACCCTGGAAAAAATCATAAGCAAGCTTTCGGGAAAAAACTCCGCCACCACGAGGCGGAACCTTGGCGGAACCAATCTAGGGCTCCGGCGGAGCTATTCTGCTGGGGAAACTTCCCTCCGGGAGGGGGAAATCATCACCGTCGTCATCACCAACGATCCTCTCATCGGGAGGGGGTAAATCTCCATCAACATCTTCACCAGCACCATCTCCTCTAAAACCCTAGTTCATCTCTTGTATCCAATCTTTGTCCCAAAGCCTCAGATTGGTACCTGTGGGTTGCTAGTAGTGTTGATTACTCCTTGTAGTTGATGCTAGTTGGTTTATTTGGTGGAAGATCATATGTTCAGATCCTTTATACATATTAATACCCCTCTGATTATGAACATGAATATGATTTGTGAGTAGTTACGTTTGTTCCTGAGGACATGGGAGAAGTCTTGCTATAAGTAGTCATGTGAATTTGGTATTCGTTTGATATTTTGATGAGATGTATGTTGTCTTTCCTCTAGTGGTGTTATGTGAACGTCGACTACATGACACTTCACCATTGTTTGGGCCTATAGGAAGGCATTGGGAAGTAATAAGTAGATGATGGGTTGCTAGAGTGACAGAAGCTTAAACCCTAGTTTATGAGTTGCTTCGTAAGGGGCTGATTTGGATCCATATGTTTCATGCTATGGTTAGGTTTACCTTAATACTTCTTTTGTAGTTGCGGATGCTTGCAATAGGGGTTAATCATAAGTGGGATGCTTGTCCAAGAAAGGACAGCACCCAAGCACCGGTCCACCCACATACCAAATTATCAAAGTAACGAACGCGAATAATATGAGCGTGATGAAAACTAGCTTGACGATAATTCCCATGTGTCCTCAGGAGTGCTTTTCTCTATATAAGAGTTTGTCCAGGCTTGTCCTTTGCTACAAAAAGGATTGGGCCATCTTGCTGCACCTTGTTTACTTTCCTTACTTTTTACCCGTTACAAATTACCTTATCACAAAACTATCTGTTACCGATAATTTCAGTGCTTGCAGAGAATACCTTACCGAAAACCGCTTATTATTCCCTTCTTCTCCTCGTTGGGTTCGACACTCTTACTTATCGAAAGGACTACGATAGATCCCTTACACTTGTGGGTCATCAAGACTCTTTTCTGGCGCCGTTGCCGGGGAGTGAAGCGCCTTTGGTAGGTGGAATTTGGTAAGGAAAAATTTATATAGTGTGCTGAAATTTACTGTCACTTGTTACTATGGAAAGTAATCCTCTGAGGGGCTTGTTCGGGGTATCTTCACCCCGACCAGTAGAGCAAATAGGTGCTCCTCAACCTACTGAAACTACTGAAAATGTTTACTTTGAAATTTCTTCAGGTATGATAGAGAAACTGCTAGCTAATGCTTTTACAGGAGATGGAACATTACATCCCGATTTGCACCTAATCTATGTGGATGAAGTTTGTGGATTATTTAAGCTTGCAGGTATGCCCGAGGATTTATCAAGAAGAAGGTAGTCCCTTTATCTTTGAAGAGAGAGGCATTGACATGGTTTATGCTATGTGATGATATGGGATCATGGAACTACAACCGATTGAAATTGGAATTTCATCAGAAGTTTTATCCTATGCATCTTGTTCATCGTGATCGTAATTATATATATAATTTTTGGCCTCGCGAAGGAGAATGCATCGCTCAAGCTTGGGGGAGGCTTAAGTCAATGTTATATTCATGCCCCAATCATGAGCTCTCAAGAGAAATGATTATTCAAAAAATTTATGCTCGGCTTTCTCTCAACAATCGCTCCATGCTCGATACTTCCTGTACTGGCTCTTTTATGATGAAGACTATTGAATTCAAATGGGATTTATTGGAAATAATTAAACACAGCTCTGAAGATTGGGATCTCGACGAAGGTAAGGAGTCAGGTATAACACCTAAGTTTGAGTGTTAAATCTTTTATGGATACCGATGTTTTCCGTGAATTTAGCACTAAATATGTACTTGACTCTGAGATAGTAGCTTCTTTTTGTGAATCCTTTGCTACTTATGTTGATCTCCCAAAGGAGAAGTGGTTTAAATATAATCCTCCCACTGAAGTAAAAGTAGTTGCACCTATTAAAGTTGAAGAAAAGACTATCACTTATAATGATCCTGTCGTTCCTACTGCTTATATTGAGAAACCACCTTTCCCTGTTAGAATAAAGGATCATGCCAAAGCTTCAACTGTGGTCAACAAAAGTAACATTAAGACACCCAAACCCCCTGAGCAAACTAAAGTTGAACCTAGTGTTGCTATGGTTAAAGATCTCTTGGCTAATAATATTGATGGGCATGTTATTTACTTCTGCAATGAAGCTGCTAGAATTGCTAGACATGATGCTAAAAATAAACATAGACCTGTTGTAGGCATGCCTGTTATTTCTGTTAAAATAGGAGATCATTGTTATCATGGCTTATGTGATATGGGTGCTAGTGCAAGTGCAATACCTCATTCCTTATACGAAGAAATTATGCATGATATTGCACCTGCTGAGTTAGAGGAAATTGATGTTACAATTAAGCTTGCTAATAGAGACACTATTTCACCAGTTGGGATTGTTAGATATGTTGAAGTTTTGTGTGGGAAAGTTAAATATCCTGCTCATTTTCTGGTTCTTGGTTCCCCACAAGATAGCTTTTGTCCCATTATATTTGGTAGACCCTTCTTGAATACTGTTAATGCTAGGATAAACTGCGAAAAGGATGATGTTACTATTGGCTTGGGGGATATGTCTCATGAGTTTAACTTTGCTAAATTTCGTAGACAACCCCGTGACGGGGAATTGCCTAGTAAAGATGAAATTATTGGTCTTGCTTCTATTGCCGTGCCTCCTAATGACCCTTTAGAACAATATTTGCTAGACCATGAAAATGATATGTTTATGAATGAAAGAAGGGAAATAGATGAAGTATTCTTTAAATAGGGACCTATTTTGAAACACAACTTGCCTGTTGAAATCCTAGGAGATCCTCCTCCACCCAAGGGTGACCCCGTGTTTGAGCTTAAACCATTACCTGATACTCTTAAATATGCTTATCTTTATGAGAAAAAGATATATCCTGTTATTATTAGTGCTAACCTTTCAGATCATGAAGAAAACAAATTATTGAAAACTCTGAAGAAGCACCGTGCTACTATTGGATATACTCTTGATGATCTTAAGGGCATTAGTCCCACTCTATGCCAGCACAAAATAAAATTGGAGAAAGACGCTAAACCCGTTGTTGATCACCAACGACGGTTAAATCTTAAGGTGAAAGAAGTGGTAAGGAAAGAAATACTAAAGCTTCTGGAGGCAGGTATAATTTATCCCGTTGTTGATAGTCAGTGAGTAAGTCCTGTCCATTGTGTCCCTAAGAAGGGAGGTATTACTGTTGTTCCTAATGATAAAGATGAAGAGATCCCACAAAGAATTGTTACAGGTTATAGAATGGTAATTGATTTCCGCAAATTAAATAAAGATACTAAAAAGGATCATTACCATTTACCTTTTATTGATCAAATGCTAGAAAGATTATCCAAACATACACATTTTTGCTTTCTAGATGGTTATTCTGGTTTCTCTCAAATACCCGTGTCAAAAGAGGATCAATAAAAGACCACTTTTACTTGCCCTTTCGGTACCTTTGCTTATAGATGTATGCCTTTTGGTTTATGTAATGCACCTGCTACCTTTCAAAGATGCATGATGGCTATATTCTCTGATTTTTGTGAAAAGATTGTTGAGGTTTTCATGGATGATTTCTCCGTTTATGGAACTTCTTTTGATGATTGCTTGAGCAACCTTGATCGAGTTTTCCAGAGATGTGAAGAAACTAACCTTGTCTTGAATTGGGAGAAGTGTCACTTTATGGTTAATGAAGGTATTGTCTTGGGGCATAAAATTTCTGAAAGAGGTATTGAAGTTGATAAAGCTAAAGTTGATGCTATTGAAAAGATGCCATGTCCCAAGGACATTAAAGGTATAAGAAGTTTCCTTGGTCATGCCGGTTTTTATAGGAGGTTCATTAAGGACTTCTCTAAGATTTCCAGGCCTCTGACTAATCTCTTACAAAAAGATATTCCTTTTGTCTTTGATGATGATTGTGTAGAAGCATTTGAAATACTTAAGAAACCATTGATTTCTGCACCTATTGTTCAGCCACCTGATTGGAATTTACCCTTTGAAATTATGTGTGATGCTAGTGATTATGCTGTAGGTGCTGTTCTAGGACAAAGAGTTGATAAGAAATTAAATGTTATCCAATATGCTAGTAAAACTCTAGACAATGCTCAGAGAAATTATGCTACTACTGAAAAAGAATTTTTAGCAGTCGTATTTGCTTGTGATAAGTTCAGACCTTATATTGTTGATATTAAAGTAACTGTTCACACTGATCACACTACTATTAAATACCTTATGGAAAAGAAAGATGCTAAACCTAGACTTATTAGATGGGTTCTCTTGCTACAAGAATTTGACTTGCACATTATTGATAGAAAGGGAGCTGAGAACCCTGTTGCAGACAACTTGTCTAGGTTAGAAAATGTTCTTGATGACCCACTACCTATTGATGATAGCTTTCCTGATGAACAATTAGCTGTCATAAATGCTTCTCGCACTGCTCCATGGTATGCTGATTATGCTAATTATATTGTTGCTAAATTTATACCACCTAGTTTCACATACCAGCAAAAGAAAAAGTTTTTCTATGATTTAAGACATTACTTCTGGGATGACCCACACCTTTATAAAGAAGGAGTAGATGGTGTTATTAGACGTTGTATACCTGAGCATGAACAGGAACAGATCCTACGCAAGTGTCACTCCGAAGCTTATGGAGGACACCACGCTGGAGATAGAACTGCACATAAGGTATTGCAATCCGGTTTTTATTGGCCTACTCTCTTCAAAGATGCCCGTAAGTTTGTCTTATCTTGTGATGAATGTCAAAGAATTGGTAATATTAGTAGACGCCAAGAAATTCCTATGAATTATTCACTTGTTATTGAACCATTTGATGTTTGGGGCTTCGATTATATGGGACCGTTTCCTTCCTCTAATGGGTATACACATATTTTAGTTGCTGTTGATTACGTTACTAATGGGTAGAAGCTATTCCAACTAGTAGTGATGATCATAACACCTCTATTAAGATGCTTAAAGAAGTTATTTTTCTAAGGTTTGGAGTCCCTAGATATTTAATGACTGATGGTGGTTCTCATTTTATTCATGGTGCCTTTCGTAAAATGCTTGCTAAGTATGATGTTAATCATAGAATTGCATCTCCTTATCACCCGCAGTCTAGTGGTCAAGTAGAAATGAGTAATAGAGAGCTCAAATTAATTTTGCAAAAGGCTGTTAATAGATCTAGAAAGAATTGGCCCAAGAAACTTGATGATGCATTATGGGCCTATAGAACTGCATATAAAAATCCTATGGGTATGTCTCCGTATAAAATGGTTTATGGAAAAGCATGTCACTTACCTCTCGAACTAGAACATAAGGCATATTGGGCCATTAAAGAGCTCAATTATGATTTCAAACTTGCCAGTGAGAAGAGGTTATTTGACATTAGCTCACTTGATGAATGGAGAACCCAGGCCTATGAGAATGCCAAACTATTTAAAGAAAAAGTTAAAAGATGGCATGACAAAAGGATACAAAAGCGTGAGTTTAATGTAGGTGATTATGTGTTGCTATTCAACTCTCGTTTAAGATTTTTTGTAGGAAAACTTCTCTCTAAATGGTTAGGTCCTTACGTTATCGAGGAGGTCTATCGTTCCGGTGCCATAAAAATCAACAACTTCGAAGGTGGTGAACGGTCAAAGAATCAAACATTATATCTCAGGTAATCCTATAAATGTTGAAACCAATGTTATTGAAACCGTAACCCCGGAGGATTACATAAGGGACACTTTCCAGAATGTTTCAGACTCCGAAAAGGAATAGGTATGTGGTACGGTAAGTAAACCGACTCCAAAACAGTTCTAATGGCATTTTTTCTCCGTTTTGGAATATTTAAGAAAATAGGAAAATAAGAAGTAGTCCGGGAAGGACACGAGGCTTCCACGAGGGTGGAGGGCGCGCCCTACCCCCTGGGCGCGCCCCCTGCCTCGTGGGCACCTTGTGTTTTCTCCGGATTCCATTTTCTTGCACGATACTTCTTTTGGTCGGTAAAAATTCATTATATAATCTCCCGAAGGTCTTGACCATCGTACCACGCAAATATCCTCTGTTTTTGTTTCGAGCTGTTTTCTGCCAGGGTTGTCAAGGCTAGGCATCATGTCGTCCCCCTCCTCCAACAATGGTGACAACGATGCTTGGCTAATGAAGATAGAGCTGAAGAGAGAAGAACCTGGGAAGATCAACAAGGATGATGGGATCAAGAAGGCCATGGAGGACCAAGTTTCGGCAGCAGAAGACATCCTTCAACTTGATCACAATCTTCTTAACCCAAGTGAGATCGAAGCTTTCAAGATGATTGAGTTAGCTCGTATACAAAACAAGTATCTCACACGTGAAAATATTTTGTTGAAGGAGCATATCATCGCACTCAAGGGCATTATCCGCAAATTGGAGGACCTCCTACGCTCGATGTGCGACTATCCATCATCACCTCCATCTCCATCACCGGCAAAAGAGACATAGTCACATGGGTATGGGCACTCCCCTTGGCAACTGCCAAGCTTGGGGGAGGTGCCGGTATCGTATCACCATCACACTCCTATCTTTACTGTTTTTCTTAGTTCGATCCTTTTGGTAATATCTTGATCTAGTAGAATAAAGTTTTAGTGTGATTTAGTTTTGAGTTTTGCCTTTTGATCCTTCTATGTAATCGAATCCGTGAGCTATATATAATAAAGATTAGTGTTGAGTCAAGGGCTTGATTATTTTGCTATGATCTTGAGGGAATAAAAAGAAAAGAGAAAGCATAAAGAGATCATATTGATCTTATGGAGAGTAATGACTTCACATATAAAGAGTATGATGAATAAAAGTTGTTGAAAGTTGACAAACATAGTTTTGGTCATCGTTGCAATTAATAGGAAGTAATAAAGAAAGAGAGGTTTACACATATAAATATACTATCTTGAACATCTTTTATGATTGTGAGCACTCATTAAAGTATGGCATGCTAAAGAGTTGATGTTGGACAAGGAAGACAACGTAATGGGTTATGTTTTCTTATATCTGAATTAAAGTATATTGTCATGGATCATCCAACATGTTGAGCTTGCCTTTCCCCCTCATGCTAGCCAAATTCTTTGCACCAAGTAGAGATACTACTTGTGCTTCTGAATATCCTTAAACCCGGTTTTGCCATGAGAGTCCACCATATCTACCTATGGATTGAGTAAGATCCCTCAAGTAAGTTGTCATTGTTGTATGCAATAAAAATTTCTCTCTAAATATGTATGATTTATTAGTGTGGAGAAAATAAGCTTTATACGATCTTGTGATATGGAAGCCATAAAAGCGACGGACTGCATAATAAAGGTCCATATCACAAGTGGCAATATAAAGTGACGTTCTTTTGCATTAAGATTTCGTGCATCCAACCATAAAAGCACATGAAAATCTCTGCTTCCCTCTGTGAAGGGCCTATCTTTTATTCTTGTCTTATGTCTTATGCAAGAGTCATGGTGATCTACACCTTTCCTTTTTACATTTTATCCTTTGGCAAGCACCTTGTGTTGGAAAGATCCTGATATATATACCCAATTGGATGTAAACACTACAAAAAAATACACTTCCGTGATGATACGTGTTTGTCACAGTAGGTCGCGTTTTTTGTCATACATGTACATTCATGACAATTTTATGACAGAATCAAGATAGTCATACCTGTGCTGTCGTAGAAGTGTTCCATGACATTACCAAAATTATCATCACGGAAGTGTCCACTTCCATGACGATAAATCGCGCGTCACAGAAGTGCTTTCGTCAAGGGTGACCGACACGTGGCATCCACCATAACGGAACGCCGTTAAGCTACCGGGTCCGTTTTTGGATCCGATAACCCGTTAACAGCCCCGACCAATGGGGATTTTCCACGTGTAAAATCATCATTGGCTGGAGGAAACACGTGTCGGCTCACCGTTGGGACAGATGTCATCCACTCATTGGACCCAAAGCGCCTATGATACGTCGACACGTGGCACGGCCCAACAGAGGCCCATTCCTGTGAAAAGGCCGGCCCGTTTGACTTGGTCAAAAGGTGGCGGGCCGGCCCACGGCAAGCCTGTTAACGGCCTGTTCGCATATAGCCCATTTACAGCCCGCTAACCCAGGGCCCGTTTACGGCCTATCCGAATTAGGCCCGGTAGCGTCATCTGGGCCGTCCAATATAATTCCAGCCCGTTTTAACTTCCGGCCCATGTATGGCCCATGACGTCTTTCGGCCCATATGAGGCCCTTATTACTCTCGGCCCATTAACGGCCCGTGGTAAAACTGGCCCGTAATGAACAGTGTATCACTTTATACCCATTAACGGCACGTGGTGAAACTGGCCCATAATGAATAGTATATCACTTTATACCCATTAATGGCCCATTAATCCGTTGGGCCGTTTCCAGCCCATGTTATCTTTCGGCCTTCTCGGGGCCCATTTATTCTTGGGCTCATTTCCACATTCATTTACTTACGGCCCGTTACTGTCATTTTCTGCTTGTGGGCCAAATTCAGCCCGTGGTTACAGTCGGCCCGTTTGTGGCCCGTTAATACGTTGGGCCGTTTTCATAGCGTCATCAAAATACGGCCGATTAACGACGACCCGTTATGGTCGGCCCATGAACGGACGATTTCAACTCTAGCCCATTTACGGCCATAATGTGGTCTGTTATTGGCCCATGTTTGGCCAACCAATCATAAGCCCGTAGAAGGCCCATTGATGATACGGCCCATAGAAGGCCCATTGTTTCTACGCCACGTAGAAGGCCCATTGTTTCTACGGCCCGTAGGAGGCCCATGTTAACTACAGCCGGTGGGCATCAAAGTTCGCCACCAGTGCAAATATAGGGAACACCCTACACTATACAAAAATGGCTTGCTGTTTTCTTCAGCCGGTGGCTGCACGTTAAGAACAAATTTTGTATCGCACCAAAACAAATTACAACTATAAAACAAAAGGAAGGTTGGCATAAAAGTTAACAGTCTAGCAGATAAATGCACCACCAGAAGTTCAGAAGCTCGGTTCATTTGACCTGACTGTTACATTTTCATGCTGTATTGTCCGATGGAGCACCATAACCTTCGCCCTCAGTTCTCCTAGGCTCCTGAATAACATAGCAGATGTCTGATAGTCTGGTTTCAAAACCATGCATATCTTGACAACATCGAACAATGTCTCTCCTTGTTTCACAAAGGGTCTCTGTTAGGGAATGGACTTGTGTCTGGAGCGCAGATACAACATTGTTTTGAGCTTGCATATCTTGATCATGAGGCAGTTTGGACGAGATTGCCTTAACAACCAAGCCAGTATTACGCAGGAACGTGCTTTTGGCACTGTTAGTGGACATGTACTGACCAACTGCAGCAAGAGCTGACATTGCGGTTATAGTTGCCTCGCCACCTTCAGAAGGTGGCGGTTCCACCATTTTTTCCATAGCTCGCTGAAAAGTTGTGGTTTTACATTAGTAGTACCAGAACAGAAGATATTAAGGAGGCAGCAAAACCAAACAAAATAGCTTTGGTCTATATACAGAACTTATTCTGGTGAACCCATGTAAAATAATAGTTGTATTTTATTGCAAAGTACATAATAAAACCAGGTTCCAAACATATGACCATGTACCATCGCTAATGTATTGTCTATTTCTTCACATTGTATTGAGGGCTAAGGATAAAGAGACGAAGTTTATAATACGGTAAGCATAGTATGACATCATTCATATCACAAAACAACTGAGAACAGACAAACAGGCAATTGTAACGTTGTGTGGGCAAGTCCAGCACGGAACTAGATTACAGGTCAAGATCAAAGGAACATCACTCCTCTCTTTTAAACCTTGTAAGGTGCAATGATACGCTAAGACAATTGTGTATAAAATTGAAAAGAGTAATAGACATTGGCTGCAAACCATGCAGTTCAAGGCACAAGTCAGAGTAAGTAGTAGTTAAAAGGCATGAGGATTAAGGACTTACAACAGCGGCTTTGACTGGTGTAGTCATGCCCTTCTTCTTGCTGGTGTGACAGTCCTTGAAGATTTCCACAACATTTGGTTCAGGTACTTTTTGGTCCTTGCGGGCTTTCCTCTGCATTTGGAACAAGTCAATATAGATCTGATAATATGGTACAGCGAAAAGAGTGAAACAACAGCTAATTACAAGAGCCTCGCAGTGTGCAATATAGCTACGAGATCCTGTCGTCTGTTGGAATTTCACTTTCGTACGGTTGGCCTTGTTCTTTGAACAGTTCACCTACAAGAAGATAGATTTGTGTGGCACATGCGTAAATAGGACTTCAACATGTGATCTGATGACATATATATAATGTACCTGATACTTCGGATCGGACCAGTGTTTAACGAGGCCTCTCCAGTCTTCATCAGATATATTTTCCACTGGAGATGTTTGGGCAAGTTCACTGTTAGCCTTGCCTTCAAAGTGAGTTTTCCTCAAGTTATACCGATACTGTCGCAGAGCAGACTTGAAAACATGGGTGCAAGCTTGTCTGGTTGCATCATCTTGGCTATCCAACTTGAACCTCATCTGTTGAAAATTATGGGAGTCTCATTATCAGCAACCTAGAAAGTATTGGACAGAGCAAGACGATATTACTAGTTTCCATACATAACCATACTTACAGATAAATGGTCGAGGAAGGTGTTGAACTGGGTTTCGTCTTTGTCATTCCTGTACTGAATCCATGTTGGGAGGATACGTACATGACACCTAACAGCAACCGCTGCCTCTGATACTAACTTGGCTGACTCTGTAGCATCACGTGGCCTTTTTAAACCTGCCTCAAAACGGATCTCCATTCTTCCTCCTCTAGATTTAGTTAACCTATCGAGCATTATCCCTGATGTTTGTTTCCTCTTGCGCCTAGGTGCTAGTCCAACAACAAACATAGGAAGTGTTAGTGTACATCAAACTGTGAGACTACATATAAAGAAGCATGCAACTGTAACTTGACTCCAGCAACTACCTTCTTGCTGTTGAAGCTCACAAAGTTCATCTGATCTTGCCAACTCATCTTGTGTCAAGAGTGCTTCGGAAGTAGTGTCAGGTGGCAAGGGAGCTTGGGAACGTGCTGCTAGCTGAGTTGACGAACGAGTAAATCGTGCAGCTGGTGGTACTGTGGAAGGTGTTGCAACAACTAGGGTTGTCTCTGCTTGTTTGGTGGCAGCTATTTGTTTCTGTTTGGCTTGTTCTGCAGCTCGTGTAGCATGGGATACCCTGTCGGTACAATTTTCCGCTGGACTTTGACCTTCTATTGCACCATCAGTACCAGCAGAATCTGCAGGATTGTTCCGCTTCCCTTTCCCTGTCGTTCTGTCTTGCTTCCTCTTTCTCTGTGCCATGTTAAGTCAAGCCGACAAGAAAAACGAATAACAATTTAGTTCTTCAGAACAAATGTACTTTGATGTAAGAACATGGTGTGATAGACAGATATTGTATGTTCTAGAAACAGGAACACGTGTCTTAGTCACAAGTATAATGTGTAAAGTAAGCAGATGAAATTCAACAAAATTAGAAGCAATACAAGCTAGACATCATACATAACATGCAACCACATATAACAGTGCCAAGTTAGAGGGAGCACCTGTGATGGTGCACTAGGGGAGACGTGCTCATCACCAACACAGCTACGTTGAGTGTCTATGCATGTGTTGTCTTGGAAATCATCTTGGGGGGATGGAGGAGTAGAATCTGTAGAGGCCCTCCATTTGGAAGGAGCACCTTCATCCGCTGCCTTGCTAACTTCCTTCCGCTTTATTGATTTTGAATTGTCAAGTAAAACCGACAAGAAAAAGCAATAAAATTCACTCTTCAGAACTCATTCGTGCATGATACTGACAATCACTACTTTGATGTAAGGCAAACACATGATTCCAGGATGGAATAATACGAAAAACAGGACGACATGGCATATTCACAACTGTTTGTGTAAACTAAGCAGAAACCATTTCACCAAATAAGAAGCAATGCAAGCTAGACACCACGTGAAAGATGCAACCAATATGACTCTGCCAAGTTAAAAGTGTCCCATCATAAATGGCATTTCAACAAATTAGAAGCAGCGCATGCTATAAATCATATCAAAGATGCAACTAATATCACACTGCATATACTGAAGGTGTCTCGTCATATTGATTTATGCGGGATACAAAAAACAATAGTTTTATGTGAGGACATGCTTAATAGACAGATGTACTATGTACTAAATACAGGAAGGCATGTCACATTAACAGGTATAATGTATAAGCTAAGCAGAATAGCACATGCAGTTTAACCAGATTGGAAGAATTACAATCTAGACACCATATGCAACATGCAACCACATATCACGCTGCCAAGTTAGAGCAAGCACCTGCGATGCTAGTGTAGGGGAAATGCGGTAATCAACTACAGAGCTACATTCACTATCTTCATCTAGCCTTGCTGTTTCTTGAGAATCATGTCGGGAGGCTGACGCTGCATTCTTTAAATGAGGAGTAATCCACTTGCCTGACTGCCTCATCATAAGTGATTGATGAGGGATACACAAGAACATTAGTTTGATGTAAGAACATGGTTAATACACAGATGTACTAGTATGTACCAAAAACAGAAAGGCATGTCATATTCAAAGGTATAATGTGTAAGCTAAGTAGATGCAATTTAACCAAATTAGAAGCAATACAAGCTAGACATCCGGCTGGAGTGGTGAGCATGATCATCTAGGACCTGAGAGCCTGGTGGGAGGCGGGCTGCTTCGCCACCATCGCGGCTTTTTAGTTGGCTTCCAGGTGATGCCTCTCTTTGCTGGGCTTGTCACTGGCTCGGCCAGTGCCCTGACTAGCTATTTGTCTTCTGGTGCTCACGGGATGGTGGTTCATGTAAAAAATATCTTTCCTTATCTTAATAAAGATCGACTTTGGCCTTTCGAATACAAGCTAGACACCATATGGAACATGCAACCACATATGACACCGCGAAGTTAAAGCAAGCACCTGGGATGGTGGTTCATTGCGAGCGAGGTCATCAACTCCAGAGCTACGTTTACTGTCTCCATCTGCTAACACTACACCCTTTAAAGCCTTGAAACGTGTCTGGCCTAGCCGCGTACCACGCTGGAGCGACTTCTCTCTACTCTTTTATGCTTCTGTGAAGGCAGGGTCTGAAATACTTTGCATAAAAACACAATAGTGGGAGTATGGGTGAAGTGTGTGCAGAACTAGTGCACTGTAAAAGTAGCAGATAGCAGGTGGCTGAAAAATAAATGACAGGAGACATATGATAGCTCTACAACATTGCATGGCAAACAAAATTAGATTCTACTCCATATGATTTTGTAATATATGAGTACAGGAAATGCAGGTACTCCTCCAGCACACCACCACATGTGGTCATATCAAGATAACAGTCGACTGAAAATAAATAGGTCAATCGATTTTTTAATGAACCGTCCGATCTATAACGAACGGGCAGATGGCCTTCGTCTACCTCCCGCCAGTCACTGTTGACGATCTTTCTCGAACCGCCAGCGACCACCGGCCCAGACCCCTGCCTCCACCGCCCCGCCCTCCCCTCAACCTCACACCACCGCCGTGCTTGGCAGCGAACCCAGGCCATCCCTTTAATCCCGGCCGATCTCCAGATCGAGTGCCAGTAGCTCTAGGTCCCACATGCCCCTAAGATAAACACCGAGGCGCTGCTTCCCCGGCGTAATAGGTGGCCTAGCGCCTGTTACGCCGGGGAATGCTTCCGTTAATTGGGAATCAACTGACCAGGAATTGAAATTCAGGGGGGCGACGGACCTCTAGCTAAGGTGAAATAGTATATGAGGAGAAACCTTGTGCATCGCGAGTTACTAAGAACATCTAGTATCAAGAAGAAGCGGTCAACTAGTGTCTTCTGTGGGATGAATACCGTGCAAGCAGACACGTAAGATTTGCACGAATAAGGGAAGAGGAGTACCATTTTCGGTTGCCGGTGTGGTCGCCTCCACATGTCGCACCGATCTTCTTCTTTTTGCTGGGGAAACCGATGTTCTGGAGGGTGCAGGCTTGGACGAACCCATGGCCAAATTGTTGACGATGTTGCCATGGCCGTATGTCGGCGGAGGGGAAGCAGATCCGAGGCGGCGAAGGATGGCGTAGCTGGAACAGCTCCGGTGCGGTGGAGGGTGGCGAAGTTGGAGCGACAGCGGTGAGGCGCAGGACGGCGTGGTTGAACTGGCTCGGGTACGGATGGCTTGGCCTCGGCTTCAACTACTAGCCGTGGAGGGCGTTGCGGTTGAGGTTACGGTGGACGACGACGTTGGGGTATCGGCTCCGGCGTGATGGAGGAGGGCGGCGATTGATGGGTGGAATGGGGTGGCGGACGGAGGACGCCGGGGTTTCGCAGCTGGTGGAGAGGTAGTTTTTGCACCCACGGAGTATGGATGGGGAATCAGACGGGTGGGCGGGGGGAGGGGGGAGAACCATGTTTCGGTCCGGGACGCGCTTGTTTTTGGCTTTTTTGAACAGAAGATGGGACGCGCTTGTTTGAAATTTGGGGAAAGTACAAACTTTGCCCCCTCTTAAATTTCGGACGTACTGTGGGTCGGGGGTAGGATGGTAATCCCAGGTGTCCCAAATAGTGGGCGGGAGCGATTTCGGCCGCGCGCATGTGTGCTTAGGCGGCCATTGTGTATGAATGTTTTTCGGAGGCGGTTGCGTGGCATCTGGATGAAGCTACAAACCTACCCCGGTTTAGACCTTTGGACGTCGGGCCGGTAGGTTTCACGGGTCGGAGTTATTAGAAAAGTAATTTACTTGTACTACCAAACATTGGTCTCACGTGGTTTCGGGCGAGTAGAGGCTCTTTTGGCGCTTCGTTCGAAATTTTGAAACACAAGCATTCACGTTTAGAGTGCTCTTGAACTTTGAGGATTGACCTAAATAGACAACGTTAAATTTGACCTTGTATGTTTGAAAACCTCATTAAATTATCCGCTTCTTTTTGAAATTTTGACACTTGAAAATCCTATAACTACGATTATTTTGGAATGGAGGAGCTAAATTAGAATCTATTTTGTACACGACTACATATGCTATTATGTACAAAATCAGAGCAAAGATTGGTGCCCCCATAATTTAGGTATGATTTACAAATGCCATGATACCAAATTCAAATAATTGAATGGACTTCATGTTGAATTCGATTTTTTAAAACCACCTTAAGTTGAATTCAAATGTATGCTAGTTCATAGGTAGCTATTTATAATGTTCATTGTGTAACTTTCGTATGTATAATGTGCTTTACACACACAACATGAACTATACTCACGTTTATATTCGATTGCTAAAGCGATGCATATGTGGATCAATTGTGTCGAATAATAACATAGACATGCTCAAATTCGATAGAATCTAGATATCTGATGGATCAATGACCGTTCCTTACGCGAATTGCAAATATCATGATCCCATCCTAATATTTGAATACAATTTATATCTTTAATCAATGTGTACAGCAGTCTTGTACGTGTAGTTTCACTCTCCATCGGTGGTCTCTCACACATGCTCACACACTCTCTCCCGAGGTGTCTTTCTCGCACACATGCTCTCAATATAACCCTCCCTCCCTCTCGTAACCATTTACGACTGTTTTCACTAACCTTTATCACAAGCACTCTTCCTCCCGCAAGCATACACACGCACAATCCCCATCGATCCTTTCTATATACATAGACATGCCTACGTGTCTCCTGTACGCACATTATCTTTAGGCCTGTCTCTCACGCATTGTCTCACACCTCTCTTCCTAATCGACGAGTATGATTCTAGCAGAGCATTCTGTAGGATGCCCCTTAAAGTTAGGTTGGATGAATAGTAATATCAGAGCTAAAGGGGTTACCTTAGTCCGAGAACCTAGGGTTACAAATCCTAGCCGGCTTTGTCAGTGTACATAGAGTCCTTCACAGTTATGCTATCTTTGTCTTGTACGACTAGTCATCCATGGGTCTCCCTAAATGCGCCACGGGCCGACCAATGTGGCGCAGGACGGAACCGAACGAAGGGCCTCACCTCGACCCACCGGACCTCACGCGGTGACACACCCTCTGCCCCCACGTCTCGTTATCTTCTCACACCCACACATACCAACACAGACACCACACAAAAAAATATATTCTCCTGGTGCCTCTATCCACTCCCCCTTGCATATACACACTCAAGGGAATCTCTCGCCGTGACGTCATATTCGTCTCTCTCTCTAGACCACTCTCATTTCTCGTGCTATCTCTCCCACGCCCCCCTGTCGGCCCCTCTATCCATGCCTCTCTCGAATACGTAATACACACACATACCTCTCTAGGCCCTGCCAAATGCATCAACTACACATTCACACATGTTACATCACGTACCCCATTGATCTAAAAAGCCCTCTCTTCACGTTTATTTTGCATACAACATTCCTTTTGAATAAAGTGTGGCCAAAAAAATATTTTAGAATTTCTACATATATACAACATTACAAAGTTATATGGAGGAGTATGAACGCTTGCATTGCATGGTGCCCACATTGATATTTATTCCGCACTGTGAATTTGTATATTTTTATACTATATATAAAGTTAGTCATAATAAAGAGAAATGAAGAGCATCTCTCTCTCTCCATCGCATACCCCCCTCTACGCCCCTTTCACGTACGCACACAAACTATCTCCAGGTCCTCTAAAAGTAAGCCCCCAGCACATTCACGCATGTTTCATCTTTCTCTCGCGATATATACAGTGACGATCATTGTATTTGAAGCGAAAGCACGATACGTACATTGGACTTCAGAATCCACTCATTACGGTCACCATTTACGTTTTGTGGTTATTATACAGTCACGGGCTCACCGTACAACTCTGTATTTGCTCAAGACAGGCACCTCTAGTGTTGCATCTCATTATCTCACTACCATCGGGCCCACCTGTCGGCTTGTATCTACTCTACATCTACACTCTTATAAAATACTAGCAAGATGCCCATGCGTTGCACGGAACATCAAGATGCATTTGTATGAGTAGTTTATCTTGTGGGAGAAAAGGATGAACAAGGGAAGGCCTTATTTGCAAGTGTGGAAAGGGGTGTGGGTATCTTTTTGCAAAATTGCCATAGTTTCCTTCCTATCCGTCAGATATAGATCGGACAGCCTATATTGCAGGATGGCAGGCACACGATCATCACCGACTATGATTTTTACAAGAGTAGGGATAAAATACACTCTTATAAAAAACAGAGTTGGTGATGATGGTGTGCCTGCCATCCTGCAATATAGGCCGTCCGATTTATATCTGACAGATAGGAAAGAAACTATGACAATTTTGCAAAAAGGTACCCACACACCTCTCCACATTTGCAAATAAGGCCTTCCCTCGTTCATCCTTTTCTCTCACAAGATAAACTAGTCATACAAATGCATCTTGATGTTACGTGCAAAAAATATTGGATGGTGGTTCGAAGTCATGACCGCGGGCACAGCGGACAAGGTGGCCTTGTATTGGTATGCTGAGCCGTCTGTTTTAACACACATGAGCTGGTGTGGTGATTATACACACACGCACGCATGCACATGAACTGCATGCACGCAACACTCACACGAACACATGCACCCATGCACGCACGCAACACTCACACGTACACACGCAGCCACTCACACACATAACACTCACATGCACACACGCACGCATGCATGCACACACCAGTACACCACACGACCAACACACACTCTCACGCTCAAGTGCTCAACCTACACGTGCATGCGCACACATCAGGCCCTGACAGACACATACACAACCAGGTGATTCCCGCGCACGGGGTGGAGTCTTGTCGCACCTGCATAAATTTGTGTTTATCTGACATTTTCCCTATGCGAACTGACAGGTGGGACCCACAAGGAACATCGTCAATTTAACTAGTCAACATGGTGCCACGCAGACTATTTGGCCAGTCAACAGAGTGCAATCCGATGCTGAACCGTGAGCAAAGTGACCGTATAATCACCGCAAAACGTATATAGTGACTGTAATCAGCTTATTCTGAAGTTCGGTGAACGTATTACGCTTTTCTCTCTGCAGGCCCTCCAAAACTACATCTCTACACGTTCTCGCATGTTACATCTAACAACTATGCAATACATCACTACTACTACTACACTCTAACACAATAAATCATATGTGTTTTTAGTTTTACTAGATATCATATTGTTACTTAATTATTCAGTTTGCATACATTAAAATTGCCTTTGAAATGTATGGCCAGTATGATATACCGCGCGGGAAAAATCCCGCCCTTTCCTGTTTAATCGGGTTTGTATGGATGGATCGAGCGAAACAACAAAACTATAGTACTATATACAGTACAAGTGACAGTTCACTGGGCCGTCGTGTCGTGTACTCCTCCGTCGTAAGAGTGGAGCGCTCGCTTTCATAAATCTTCTAGTCCCTTTCACCAACATATGGGGCATCAAGCTACCGGGTCCATGTGCCATACCGGAATACAGTGCACAGCAGCCGGGGTGAAGCACCAGTCATGGCGCCGGCATAGTAATGAGCAATGAGGCGTCAAATCACAAAGCTGCACCTTTCCCGCAGTTAAGTTGGAGGGACGAAGTAATAATGCTAAAAAAAGAAGTTGGAGGGACGAATCAACCATCATTTCACTCGTTGCTGAATCCGCTTCTCCCTCATCTTCTTCAAGTTAACCACGTGTTGCTTCTGCCGTTGTTCTGCCTCATGTGGGAAGCGGATCGGCTTGGTAAAGCACTGACATGTGGGACCGCATGTTAGCAAACCGTCAGGACAACGTCCTCTAAACATAAGAAAACTCCCCTGCCATCCGCGCGGCAAAATCACCTCCTTTTTACTAATCTTGATTCTATAATTTTTTAGATCAATATAATTGAGATTTGTATAGATACCACACAGGAGCAAAACCAAGTGGTACGGTTAAGGGCATCCACAATGTGTAGCCAAATGTGAAAATAGCTTTTGGCATCATGGGAACCATTGTGGACGGTGTTGCCAAAGCCAAAAGGATGGAACCGAAGCTCCCTGATTGATTGATTGAAGGAATAGAAAAATGCAACGTCTCTCCTCTTTCTCACGTGCTTGGACGCATGTACAGTATAGAGGACAGAGTCTACTCCCCTGTCCCTTCTATCACAAATCACAAAGCAGTGAGGTGTCAAATCACAAAGCACGGACGAAGCAACCATCATTTCACTCTTCGCTGACTCCGCTTCTCCGTCGTCTTCTTCGAGAAACCATCTCACTGCACTAAGCTGGACGGACTGTGTACGAGTAGTACTAGTACATTTATGTGTCTTTTGGTTCAACAGACTTCCTGGATGCAAATAAGGCGGTTGTCTCGGCTTGCAGGCGGCACTTGCGAACGACTTACCGTGGTCTCCCTCAATGGTGTTCTACGTCGAACACATTTCGCCAAACCACAACGTTCGAGATATTGTCGACGTCACCGCAATGGGGAAGGAAGTCAAATATAGTTACTACCTCCATTTTTTTGTACACAAGGCCAGTATATCAAAATTAAAATTTGCAAAAGGCCACTAACACTAATCGAGGTAAATTGATGGGGTTTGCCTCGTACTAGCAACCAAGGACATTAATATCCCCTGCATGCATGCGGAAGTGATGTCACGCCCAATATGTGATACTATCCTAAAGAGACTCGAAGGTCCCACCCAGGATAGAACCGCATATTGACACGCTTTTGCAAGGTGGATATCATTACATCAACATTACATAATATATGGGGATACATACAAGGCATACAAATGCCGCAAGAATACATCAATACATCATACATAAGATCAACATCCGACTACGGATGAAACACAAACAGAAGCTCAAACGACATCCACCCTGCTAGCCCAGGCTGCCGACCTGGAACCTATCCCCTGATCGAAGAAGAAGCAGAAGAAGAAACTCCAAAAACAAGTAACATCGCTCTCGCGTCATGATCATCGCAAAACCTATACCTGCAACTGGTGTTGTAGTAATCTGTGAACCACGAGGACTCAGCAATCCCATGTCACATCCCTAGCTTCTGACATTGCACTAGGCTAACTTCATGTGTGCATCATGTTTAAACTTTGAAAGAAACTTGAAATGGGGATTGCCTAAACCCTAGCATTAAAGGAATTCACTAGGTTCAACCAAAATATTTCCAGTAAATCCAAATGGATAAAAAATGTTCATCATTCTTGGAAAATGCTGGAAACAGTAACCAGAGGTGATGCACATTTTTCCATGACATATTTGGGCTCTGGATTAAATCATACTCTATTTGCATTTGGGCATTTAAATGCTATTAAATATTTTAAATGCTCAAATAATCATAAACTAAAATGTTTACTGTAGGATATACTCCCAACAGTGATCATGAGTAGTTTTATGATTTTTGGAAGTGTCTAAGTATTTTTAATAAAGCCCTAAAGACTACAGAATATTAGAAAACAGAAACAAATAAAAACAAGAGAGAGAAAGGAGTCTTACCTGGCGCTTACCTGGCCTGGCCCAGCACGGCCCAGCCCACTCGCCTGGTGCCAGTCATCGCCTACCTCTGCCAGTAGGCAGAGGAGGGACACCGCGACGCCGCCGCGCGCGCCACAGCGTCACCTGCTTGCCGCCCGCGCCTCTGGAGGATCTGGACGACGCCCACGTCGCCCGCTCGACCGCCCCGACACCTCATTCCCCTCTGCTTCTCTCTCTCGCCGTCCCGCCGACGTAGTCGCGCCCACCGTGCTCCCCTCGCCTCCCCGACGTGTCCACGAGCATCGCCACGCTGCCCACGTTCCCTCCGTCGACTCACACCTCGCCGGAAGCCCTGCTCCATCGTCACGGCGTCGTCTTCAACCTCTCGGTCGCCGAGATCGCCTGCGACCTTCCGTCGTCACCAGCCCCTCCCTGAGCTCGACGAGGCCACCGCTGCACTCACGGTGAGCCTCTCCATCTAACCCCGCTCCCCGTTTCCTCCCCGGCACGCCGTAGACGCCGCTCCACGGACGTCCGAACGCGCCACCGCCGAGCTCGTCGCCGGCGCCACTTCGGCCACTCCCCGGCCGCGCCACCCCCCACGGTTGGATGCGGACGAGCGTCCGCATCCCGTAGCTGTGCTCCGCGCGCCAAACGGCGCCCCGTAGGGCAAACCCGTGGCTCGCCGCCGCGTCTGGCCTCGCCGGCGGCTAAACGCCGGCGAGTTGACCCCGTTTGACCCAGGCTGACCCCCTCCCCTGAGTCAATGACAAGTGGGGCCCGCCTGCAAATTAACCTGGGTTAACTTTTAATTAATTCTAAATTAGTTAGTTAACTAACAGTGACACTAACGTGTGGACCCCACACGTCAGGTTTGACCTGGACGACCCCGCTGACCAGCTGACGTCACAGTGATGCAGTGTTGACGCAATAACTCATTTCTGGATTTATTCTTATATAGGAAATTCCAGAAAATGCACAAAACTTCTAAAAATCATAGAAAATAATCTATAACTCAGATGGAAAACATTTATATATGAAAAATGATCAGAAAAATCCAATCTATCCATCTGTACCATTTTCATGCATGTTGGAACAACTTATGGCTGCTGTTTAGGCCAAATCATATAAATGACATTTAAACCCTCACATATGGAGTTTGAATTTGAACCTAGGGTTCAAACCAACTCCATTTAGCATGTTGCTAGCTGCATTAGCTCAATTCACAGCATATTGCCATGTCACATTCATGCATCATATTGTTGCATTGCATTGATTGTGTTTCCTCTCTGTTGCCGGTATTTGTCCCCTCTCGGTAGACGGTGTTTCGGCGTTGTGATCGTTGACACTAATGAAGACTCAATGCTATCTTCAGAAGTGCCAGGCAAGCAAAACCCCCCTTGTCCATTCCGATACAAACCCACTCTCTCGCTCCTGCTCTCTTTTACTGCATTAGGACAACAACGATTCATCTGTTACTTGCTGCGGTAGTTGAACCACTTATCCTCTGCATGACCTGTCATTGCCACAGTAAATAGATGAAACCCACTAGCATGAGTAGGAGTTGTTTGAGCCCTGATGTGCCTACTCAATCATACTTGTTTGTCGTGCCTGCTATTGCTTAGAGTTGTGTCCGGTCTGATTCATCGGGGATGAATTGGAATAGTGGTGAACATGTCCTACTGTGTGAGAGCTAAGGGTGTGAACACGATTTGGTAAAGGTAGCGGTGAGAGGCCATGTAGGAGTACATGTTGGGTTGTCTCATTGAAACCGTCCTCAGGAACTGAGTTCTGTGTTTGTGATCCATGAACAGTTACTACCACACATTGGGCTCCGGGCACTCCAAGCTCTCTCGACTTATTAATCAACCTGATCTCTGTCCAGGAGTTGCAACTAGTTTCTGGTGTTTGTAGGTAGTGTTAGTAGTCTACCAAGTGGCACCCGGTACAGGTGGGCTTGGGACAGACTAGGCACCGTGGCACGGTGTACCAAGCGTAGATCCATCCATCGAGGTGGGCTTGGGAACCCTGCACACATCGTTTGGGGCCGTGAGCGACACCCCGGCCGGATCTCCTTGCGGATGGAACCCGAATAGGCGATAAACCTGGACGAGAGACTTGTGTGGTTAGTCAGGTCGTGGCCGACTCCCTCGCCAGGCTTCCGCTTGAAGGTTGCCGAGGTACACGACGTGTACATGGTGGTAAGTGGCGAGAGCGTGTGTGAAGAAGTACACCCCTGCAGGGTTAATATGATCTATTCGAATAGCCGTGTCCGCGGTAAAGGACTTCTGGGTTGCTTGTACAGTTCATAGACAAGTGAAAGTGGATACTCTAAAATGCGCAAGATAAGCGTGAGTGCTATGGATGGCGTTCTCATAGGGAGACGGGAGCGGATCCATAGTGGTGTATTGATATGGTGAATATGTGGACTCGTGTGCGCCACCTCAAAAGAGTTGCTTGCAGTCGTAGTTTAGGTTAGCCACTGAGTCAAAGCTGGCTTGCTGCAGTTAAGCTCCACTACCCCCTTTGTTGATACCGATGCATATGTAGCTAGTTCTGATGTAAGTCTTGCTGGGTACATTTGTACTCACGTTTGCCTATTCCATGTTTTGCAGAGAGACGTCAGTCTCGCTAGTAGTTCCATGTGGACTTCGACGTTTAGCTTGATACCTCAGCTACGATCTTGTGCCCTCGGCAGGATCTAGTAGATAGTCAGGCTTCTCAGCCTTTTTCATTTATAGTTGTCTGTACTCAGACATGTTAAGCTTCCGCATGTGTTTGACTTGTATGCTCTGAATGTTGGGTCATGAGACCCATGTTTGTAATATCTGGCTCTTCGGAGCCTAATGAATAAATACTCTGAGTCATAGAGTCTTGTTGTGATGCCATGTTGTATTTGCACATATCGAGCATATTGTGTGTATGATTGAAATGCTTGGTATGTGTGGGCTCCGACAACCTAGTTGTTTATCCTTGGTAGCCTCTCTTATGGGGAAATGTAGTCTTGTGCTTCCATGAGCCATAGTAGTCCGGTACAGCCCGATTCACCGGAGTCCTGCTAGCCTAGCACTACTGCTCCGGACACCTGACTGGCCGGCATGTGATTCACTTCGTTCCTGTGTCTGTCCCTTCGGGGAAATGTCACGCGGTGACATCTGGAGTCCTGCCTAGCCTACTACAGCCCGGGTTCCCGGAGTCCTGTTAGCCCAGTGCTACAGCCCGGATTCACATGCTGCTGACCGACACGTTCGATGTTGATTCATGTATGCCTGTCCCCATATGTTAGTGTCGCTTTGGGTTCACGACTAGCCATGTCGGCCCGGGTTCTCTGTCATATGGATGCTAGCGACACTATCATATACGTGAGCCAAAAGGCGCAAACGGTCCCGGGCCATGGTAAGGCGATACCCGTGGGAATACCGTGCGTGAGGCCGCAAAGTGATATGAGGTGTTACAGGCTAGATCGGTGTGACTTAGAATCGGGGTCCCGACATCCCATTACCATGGGTATCAAGACTAGCAAAGCTTAATGGGTAGGAAAGGGGTAAAGTGGTGAGGTTGTAGCAGCGACTAAGCATGTATGGTGGCTAACATACGCAAATAAGAGCGAGAAGAGAAGCAACGGAATGGTCGTGAAACTAGCAATGATCAAGAAGTGATCCTGAACTCCTACTTACGTCAAACATAACCCAAAAACCATGTTCACTTCCCGGACTCCGCCGAAAAGAGACCATCACGGCTACACACACAGTTAGTGTATTTTAGAAGAGTTTACTTCAAGTTAACTACAACCGGATATTAACAAATTCCCATCTGCCACATAACCGCGGGCACAGCTTTCGAAAGTTCAAACCCTGCAGGGGTGTCCCAACTTAGCCCATGATAAGCTCTCACGGTCAACGAAGTATATTCCTTCTCCCGGGAAGACCCGATCAGTCTCAGAATCCCGGTTACAAGACATTTCGGCAATGGTGAAACAATACCAGCAAGACCGCTCGAATGTGCCGACAAATCCCGATAGGAGCTGCACATATCTCGTTCTCAGGGCACACCCGATAAGCTAAGCGTACAGGTACCAACGTAACCCAAGTTGCGAAGGGACGGTCCCGCACGGTGCTCTAGTTTGGACCAACACTCGGAGGAGCACTGGCCCGGGAGGGTAAAATAAAGATGACCCTCGGGAGCGCGACTCCCAAGGGAAAAGAAATAGGTGATAGGCAAAAGTTAAAACCAAGGTTGGGCCTTGTTGGAGGAGTTTTATTCAAGGCGAACTGTCAAGGGGTTCCCATAACACCCAACCACGTTAGGGACGCAAAATCCGGGAACATAATACCGATATGACGGAAAACTAGGGCGGCAAGAGTGGAACAAAACACCAGGCATAAGGCCGAGCCTTCCACCCTTTACCAAGTATATATATGCATTAATAATATAAGAGATATTGTGATATCCCAACATAAACATAATCCAACATGGAGCAAACTTCATCTTCACCTGCAACTAACAACGCTATAAGAGGGGCTGAGCAAAAAGCGGTAACATAGCCAAACAATGGTTTGCTAGGTAGGGTGACAAAGGTTAGAGGTGGTTTCATGGCAATTTGGGAGGCTTGAAGAGCAAGTGATAGGTAGCGCAGCATGGTGATAGAACGAAGCAACTAGCATAGCAATGATAGTAATGAGATCCAAGGTTATGGTCATCTTGCCTAAAATCCCGCTAGGAAGAAGAACGAGTCCATGAAGAAGATGAAGCCACGAAGACGACCGAATCCTCACGATCGCAACGAAACAGGAACTAACGAGAAGGAGCACAACCGGAAAGAAGCAAACAACACGGTAAACACTCAACACATAAACAAGACATGATGCTCAACCAAGTATGATGCATGACAAGGCTGCATGAAGCTACTCATGGCAAGAGATGATGCATACAAGAACAACACATCAAAGCAAGTTTAAATGAGGCCGGAAACAACATATAACAAATCCGGTAAGTCCCCATATGCAAGTTTCGAAATTGGTCCAGATCTGAATAAACCTTATGTTCAAATTATTAAACAGCAAGTTAATATGCACCAAGATGATCTACATGAAATTCTAGTCAAGTTACATATAAAGTTTATTTAGTTCGGAGCTACGGCCTAGAAGATGTGAGCAAAACAAGTTAAACATGGCATTGATGCAAAATGCATTCAAACATCAAGCAAACACCTCAAAACAAGGATGCAACAAGTTAATATGAAACTACATGCAAAACTAAGCAAGTTTCATATAGAGCATGCTCAAAACGGAGCAACGGTTCATCACATACACTCCAAACAAGATATAACAACAATCTGTCCTCAACAGCAACTAGGCATCTTGCAAACATCATAACAACAGGCTACAACACCTCAACATGAAAACAAAAGGCATGTACGTGATGTACAGGTAAAGCACTACAAAACATGAACACTGAGCTATCTCCAGAAACCACTGAAACATGCTCAAAAGGACATGGCAAGATTGGAAATAATAACAGTTTCACAGACTCGGCAGAAATTACTGGACATGGCAGAAATAACATCAGGTTGCAAAGTTTAGAGCTATCAAACAACATGCTACAGGAGCAGATCATAGCAAAAAAAGGCATGGCATAAATCTACTAATTGCATAGAACAGAAGTCCCTTACTGATCACGAGCCAAAAAGGCACAGAAGATATGATGGCACCCATGTAAACATAGCAAGTTTCATAAACAGATTCAGACTTGGCAGAAAAACTGAGCATGGCATAAACAGAATTATGAAGGCATCTTTGTGAGCTCAAATCACTCATCACAAAGAATTTCATGGCATGTGAAGGCATCCAACAGTAATATGGCATAATTCTGAAGCTAAGCATGGCAAGATAAAGTTCATAGGGTGCATGGATCACTAGCTAAACACATGTCAAAATTGAACTTCATGTTAACAGGCTGACAGCAACATTATTTAGCAATTTGAGAGCAAGTTTGAAACAAGCTACAGTAGGGTATAAATGCAACAAAGGCCATGGATGGATACATCATAATATGTATAACAAAACACCCTTAGTGAACATCTCCAGATTACGCATAGAACTCATGGTGACAGCAGGTTTACATGGCATCACAAAGTTACAGCTACAGACTTGGCAGAAATGACTAAGTCACAGAAATCAGCAACATCACGGAGGCTACTTTGCAAACTTGTGACAATCAACACGTGGTATATAATGAAGATTGGATTGCACCAAAGAAAACAAGGCATATTGTAGCTCATAACACCTGTAGACATTATGCTCAAAAGAAGATCACACAAAAAAATACAAAAATAACAAATGGGCAAGTTCTGTTAAACTACAGCAAGCAACATCACATAGCAGTCTTGCAACGATGATTAGGGCATCAAGATGGACTCAAACAAGCCTGGCACAATGGAAGAAAATGAAGCGCATCTCACAGTGAAGATTTTGACATATCATGCATGCAAAATGGAGCTACGAGCAAGAAGTTATAGCAGGTCAAACATGTGCACATGATGTTGAAAATCTGGGGACACGGAGAAAATATACCCTGCCGGTTCTAGGGTTTGCTCGGCACGGATTTCGAGGAGGGGCCGGAGTAGTTGCCGGAGACGATGGGGACGACGGCCGGAGTCGAGGGAGAGGTCGGGGAGGCCGGGGAAGGGCGGATCCGGTCATCTCCCGACCAGCTCCGACCGGAGGGACCCATGGCGGTGGCGTGGACGACGGGATCCGGGCAACGAGGGCTCGCCGGAGATCCATGGCGGCGGCGGCGCTGCTGTCTCGGGCAGAGAGAGGAGGGGGGTCAGGGAGCAGGGAGAGAGCGGAGAAAGGAGGAGCCGGGTCGGGGAGAGGTCGACCTGGCGGTCCCCGGAGGCAGCGAGGTCGCCGGAGGGCGACGCGGCGAGGCTCGCCAGGAGGAGGCGCTGCCGAGGCCGAGCAGGGTCGGGCGGCGCCTGGCGGAAAGGAGCAGAGGGGCGCGCGAGGCGCTCGGGCCCGTCGCGGCCCGGGGTGGGCCTCCCGCGGGCCTGGCGAGCCGCGGCGGCGCTGGGCCGGCGTGGGGAGGCCGCGTGGCGGCTTCCGGTTGGTCCGGCAGCGCGCAGGTGGCGACGTGGAGGCGAGGGATTGGCCTGGGCGATGTGGCGGCGGTTTTTGGTGGTGGCGGCGGCGAATCTGGCGGTGACAAGTGGCGGGCGCGGGTGGCGGCGCCGGATCCAAGGAAGGAGAGGGATTTGCTGCGGCTGGGAGGTAGGGGAAGGTAGGGTTAGCCAAATTTGGCATGGGGTGTGTATATATATGGAAGAGCCTAGGGTTAGGAGGGTTTTCGGAGCCCTCCTATCGCAATCGAACGGTTCCAGTCGGAGGGGGGGTTTAGTGGGCTGGACTTGGGCTGTGTAGGAGGCCTTAGGCTGTGAGAGAGAAGAGAGAGGAGCCCGGCGACGGTTTCGAAGACCGAAACGTCCGACGAAAAACCGGCAACGGTGCCGCTACGAATAAGGGTTGGGCTATCAAACGGACTGCGAATGAGATGAAATTTGGCAGGCGGCCTACCTACACTATAATAAGACCACACGCCAAGTTTCATCCAATTCCGAGAACATTGAAATGCCACTCACGTAACGAGGTCTGAGAGGTGCAACGGGCGCGTGCGAGTGTGGATGTGCTCAGAACGGACAACGGAGAGAACCGGCGGAACCCGAACGGATGCAAGTTTTGAAAAACATGCAGATGAAATGCAGATGATGACATGGCAAAATGCAACACGCAAGCAAATGACATGGCAACAACGACGAATAACTGGAAGACACCTGGCGCATCGGATCCGGGGCGTTACAAGTGAGAAGGTTGGTTTGCATGGCGCTGCATTAATCAGGCGATGAGGAGTGAGATGGTTAGCTCTTTGGGCTTTGGAGAAAAAATACGCATTAATTGACACGTGAAACGAGGATTTGTATCGATTAATCCCGCGAAGGAAAACCCCGCCTTTCTTTTTTAACACTAGTACCCCTAGTACGTAGTACTACGTACTTATCCTGTTTGGGTCTAGGCCTTGCATTGCCATACTTCGCCACACATTTTTGCCAAGCTTGCCTAAAGTTTTCAAAATGAAAAGGAGGTACACTTGCGCACGGCTGTCGCGGTTGCACCGCACCCTCACATGGTCGCTCCTACATGCCGCGGTCGCACCGCACCCTCACATGCACAGTCGCTCCTGCACGCCGCAAACCCAACCAAGGGAACGCACCCTCACTGACACATGCTGTCGCATGTGAACAAACCAAACTCAGCCATCCTACCGCTGACACATAGTTTTCGTTCATAGAGTATGTTTATCCAACCGCATGTTGGGGAGTATCCGTACGGCCCGTGCGGTGGTCTGTTGGGGAAGAAGAAGAGGTGAGGAAGAAGGGTTAGGAGACGTAGGATATTCATCCAACCGCCTGAAATGGTAGACTGACCCAAGTCAGGCAACTTGCATAATAATATATGTTTTTTCACAGCAAAAGATCCATAAAAACAACAACATAAAGAAAAACTATCACTGCTCGCGGAACGAGACGGCCTCATCGTCTTTGGCTGCCGGCGCGAACCAGCCGTAGCTGCCGACGTATGTCTTCGCCCCGTGGTTGTCCTCGGCCTCCAGCTACTCGTTCACGTGGAGCGTGCGGGCGCTCTGCACGGATGAGAGCACCGCCCGGTTCAAGTCGAGGACATCTTATTCCGCCTGCAGGAGGGCCTCGATGGCAGCGGCATCCGCGCGCTCCGCGTCGAGTCGAGCCTCCGCCGCCCGGTTCAAGTCCAGGACGTCCGGTTCCGCCTGCAGGAGGGCCTCGATGAGAGCAGCATCCGCGCGCTCCGCGTTGAGTTGAGCCTCTACCGCCCGGTTCAAGTCCAGGACATCCGGTTCCGCCCGCAGGAGGGCCTCGATGGCAGTGGCATCCACGCGCTCCGCCTCAAGTTGAGCCTCCGCCGCCCGGTTCACATCCACGACATCCGGTTCCGCCTGCAGGAGAGCCTCGATGGCAGCGGCATGCGCGCGCTCCGTGTCGAGTTGAGCCTCTGCCTCCCGGTCCTCCTTTAGTATCGCCAGGTTGAACCGCTGGTCCGCCTGCACCATGGGGGACTCGGACGTCGGCACGAAGTCGACGTCCATCGTCTCATACCCATCGGGGGCCTTCTGCGCCACGACCTCCGCCATGAACATTGGATAGGCTTCCTCCTCCTCGTAGCTTGGCTCCAGAGAACTCGGGGATTGGCCCGCCGCAAAGCGAGCTTGGGAACGGAGGTCTCTAGCACCGACCGCCGCCGCGATTTCTGCGCGGCGCTCCGGCGTCAGCATCTTGTAGTATGTGATCTTGCGGTGCACCATGGCTTTCCGGCGAACTAGGGGACGCTTGATGCGGGCTAGGGGATCGAAAGGTGGGGGAAGGGGCTGGAGATTAGGTGTGGTTTTAGGGCAGTGGCTGGCGTAGGCCGAGCAGCGAAGGTTCTGGTGTGAATAGTGGTTCCGGTGACGACCGGTCAATTGGTTTTGACTGCACATTGCTCTTGTCGCGTTCGCGTTGAAGCCCGGCACGCTGGACCCTCCACGTCGCTCACCAAATGGAACGCGCTTCGTCTTTCGTTTTCGCTTGCTTGTGGGACCACAGTTGAGAGCAAACCGACGTCCCTCCCCCTCCCCCCCGCGTCATTTTATGCGGAGTAAATAAAAACAGAGGGAGTATACTACGGATGAGGATCCCCTGACATGGCCGAACCCATTGAGTAACTGACATGCGGGGCCTAGCAAGCATGGGGTCCGCCAGTAAGTGACCGAAAGGGAGGGTAAGGCAGGGATATGTATGTGAAAGGAGCTTCCAATGATATAATTTTCACATTATACATCTCATGTACTATTAATCTTGTCAATAGTCAAATGCGGTTTTGAAAAACGCATTAGAGCATGGTTAATAATATAGCCAGTCGATGGCTATAAGGAACTGCCATGTCATCTATAGCCATCATCTATTATATGCACTCATACAGTAGTGTGGGCTATAAGGTTGGCTATTTCCCGCAAAAAAAATTATAAGGTTGGCTATTGTATTAGTACTTTTTTCCATCTCCTCTCCATCTCTTTCTTCATATTTATTGTACGTATTTAACTAGGAATGCGTATATAGCTAGGCTCTTGCATGAGAGCTCACTCCCCTTACTTTTTCACATCTCTCTCCTCCACATAGGCCCTATATAAATGGAAGGAGGGAGTACAACTATGAGCACTGCATACTCTAGTACAGATGTTGTCAGTACTCCACTAGTACTATTGGACAGGGAGCTTAGAAAGTTACTATTGGACTGGCTATACGTGGCGAAATCCTAGTAGGAAGAGCATGCGCGAGAACAAGCACATTCACGTGGTTGAAAACAAATTGGAAACCATCTCGAGTACAAATCTAGGAGTACATATGAATCTAACAATATTGATTGGGCGTTGTAGAATGTTGATACTTTTTTTTATCAAAGTAGAGATACTTTGACTACACTTAAAACTTATATGTAAACTAGAAAGGATAGGAGGGAGTATTGTACGTTCAAAAACAAAACGAACATTGAATACCCTTTATATATGATTTGCAGATGCTATGATCACCGGTTCAATATTTTGAATCCGCCTTAGGTATCACACATGCCCCCACTCGTTCTCTCTCGATTTCATCTCGGGGTCCGGAGATCGATTGAAAGAGGACTAGGGTGGGTACAATACAATCGTTTCGCTTATGAACGTACAATATACTCCCTCTGATCCCCATAGACCCCCCCCCCCCGCGGGTCATTTCTATCATAGAAACAGACCAAACCTTTATCTCCTTGCACGACACGCAATTGATCTCTGAACATCAATCGATCTCGTCAACATGTGTCGGGGCATGAACTGAATGGGATGTCAAAACTAAGACGCGAAGCGACACGTAGTGGAGGCAAAGTGAAACTTCAAACGAACCGTTTGTTTGTATGCATGTCGGACAAATTACAAATAAACATTGGAAATACAAGCATGTCTAGGGCCACATGCGAATGATACTCGGCGGAATGTTCAAATGAGGCATGCGGGAGGATGGACTCGACCGGAGGGCGACACGATCGATGGAGAAGAGGGTTGGAGAGGAATGAGAAATAAGCAAACGCCACATGATTATACTTGAACGGCTCAAATAAACAATAAGTTGTCTCGCTTGGCCTACATAGTGAAAGGCCTAATGCGCAACGCGGCGCACTGACGCTCGAATATGGCCGGCAAAACAGGGAAACCGACATGTGGGGCACACCTGTCGGGATGACGTAGCGCAAAATAGTCCAATGGAGGAGCTGGCCCACGACCTCCTCGCCACCGGCAACCGTTCATGTGGGTCGTGGGGGCCAAAAACGTGGCGCAGCTCCAGCATCGCCTCTGGATACGGCGACCGCGGTGAGCGACATGCTCATCGTCGCTAGACACGGTTGGTTTCAGTGTGCCGAGGGTGCGTTAGTGCTGTGGCATGACCAACAGTATGTTTGGTTTGTGCCCAAGGTTGCCCCATCAAAGCATTGGGTAGCCAAAATTTTGGTTGAGGTTTTGGTTGCCCATGATTTGGCCGACATCGGCAAGAAAAATGAACTAGAGTTGGCTAGAGTTCATTGGCATGCCAACAAATGGCAACCATCCATTTTTTGGGTCATGACCAAAACCTCAAAAAATGGCAACCATCCAAACAAATACCAATCTTTGGGTCATGACCAAAATTTTGGTAAGGTGCACTTTGGCCACAATCCAAACACACCCCAACACCCGGCTCGTCGAGGATGCACGGGGCGCCGGGACGCGTCCGCTGAGTGGTGTAGCGCGGCCAACTGCATCCTCAGGACCTGAGACCATGCCGGGTCGTCTTGCTTTTTCAATGACATGTGTCAATCGCATGTGAGCAAAGGGCATCTCCAACGTTGCCACGACCGCAGCTGACTCCCTGGCACACCAAAAACCCTCGTCCCTCGTGCCGTCGCGTGGTGCGTTCCCAGCCGGCGCCAGCTGCCCGCATTCATGTCGTCCGTCTGTATGCCGTTGTTAAGAGGCTCGGTGCCCGAGGAACCAACTCCGTCAACTTAATGACGCACCAGGACGCTTGGCCTCACCGGAATGCGCTACTTAAAGTGGCAACGCCCAGCTAACCTCCACACCATAGCGCATCGTCCTCCTACTTGGCACCACATCCGCCATGACCACAAGCACGAATGCTCTGCGGGAGAGCTTGTCTTCGGGGATGGAGCTCGAGGTCGCCGCCCTCGCTCAAGTCGCCGCACAAGCGGTGGCCACGCTGGCGGCCGATGACGGGAGCACCGTCAGCCACGCGTCCTACTTGCCGCCGTCCAACGTCCGGCACCGCCGAGGTTGGAGACTCCTCCGAGGATGAGTAGGGCATGGGAGGCAGCAGGGCATGGTGTGCCAACTGGCCGGTCCGTCTCCCGTATTCTACTTTTCCTCGCCGGAGACCGCACCTTCACTTCACGGGTCTTGAACCCCGCCCCCATACATGGAGATCGCAGATGGAGGACGTCGGTCGCCGCCGTAGAATAGGTTTAGGGTCGGGTTTCTTTTATTTTTCTGTCCTATAAAAGTTTGAAATGTAATGAAAATCTATCGTGTTCACAATACTATAGTATATTTTAGGAGTACTAGCAAGATGCCCGTGCGTTGCACGGAAGATCAAGATCTTGTGGGAGAAAAGGATGAACAAGGGAAGGCCTTATCTGCAAATGCACAATCACGCATTTCACATTTTTCTACATCTACGGGAACCTATGAAAGGGTTAACATAAATTGCCTCTCTCCCCTCCCCTGATTTTCATGGTGGTGGGCCCCTCCCTCCCCCCAATCTACAATCAACAGCTCACACATTTCACATTATGTTAATTACGTAACTGGGACTACGTAGGTGTATCATTACTCGTCCTAAAAAACCCAACTAAGCCAACCTCCCAGCATATCGTGCGGGAAAAGACCCGGCCGCGCCATTTTAGTCGGGATTACCGGATTACTAGTAGTACTATCGATGGATCGCGCGAAGCAACAAGTTTTTTTAGGGGGCGAAGCACCTAGTTTAAAAGGAAAAAAGGCGGTACACTCACAGCACCCCTGTCGCGGTCGCATTGCACCCCACACACATTCGGTCCTACACACGGCTCACGCAAACGGAATGCGCTTCTGCTTGCCTCTTCACTGACACGTGGGACTGCACTTGGAGAAACTGGCTATGCGCCAAACTCCCCCCGCCCACCGCGCGAAAATCCTCCCCCCCCACCCAAAAATTCCCCCCAAATCATAGATTCAAACGCCCTTCGGCCAACTAGCCAATAATATTCCCCAAACCCCCTCCCCCCCGTCCCCCTCCACTCCATTCGCTCCGCCAAAGCTGCCCTCCCCGCCACGCCGATACGTCAGCGCCGCGGTTCGTCGAGGGGACGCACGGTGATCCTCTCGCTCTCACAGTATGCTCTCGTAGACTGCCGTCCTCTAGCCGCGTCGCCACCGCTGGCGACGTTCTTGTGGAGGCGCATGGCGGTCAGCGCCGCCACCACTGGCGACGTTCATATGGAGACGCACGGCAGTCAGCTTCTCCCATGGTACGCGCATTCTAGACTGAGGCCCCGTGCATGTCGGTGTAGCGCCGAATGTTAGCTGATAGACGCTGTTAATCTCACTGTTTGCCGAAGTAGTTTACAGTCAATATGCTCTGCTTAAGAAGCTCCCTTGCCCTGTTTTGCACTCAATCTGCTTAGCTGAGATGGCATGCCAACGCCGATTAGTTGCTAAAATATCCTGCCATATATTTATTGTGACGTAGATTGCCATGGTCTAGTAGCCAATCTGTTAGGTGAAATAGCTCTACACCGTTTCATACTCGATCTTTGTTGCTGAGACGGCCTTCGATAGTTCAATGGCTGTGTGCTCGGCCTCATTGACTGCTGAAACAGCCTGCCATAATTTAGCACTCAAATCTATTTGCTGAATTAGCTTTACATATATTTCGTTACTTAGATCTGCTCGTCCAAATATCTTGCCATAGCTTTAGACATCGACCTAGGTATTTTCTTCTGGACTTCATAAAAAAGCATATATGTTTTTCCTGTAATATCTAGTAGAAGAACTAATTTGTATGTCTAACAGATGGACAGGACTTGGATAACTTCTGCTCGAAGATTCTCCGCTGCATATGTCGAGGGGGTTGAAAACTTCATGAACTTTATCAGAGCTGAGTACGGTGGTCCGAAATCAGATGTGCTCTGCCCGTGTAGCAGTTGTATGAATTCAGTTACAAGACCCCAGTCAACTGTGCAAAATCATCTACACTTGTATGGGATGTCGGTCACATATACTAGGTGGGTTCATCATGGTGAAGCTGTGAACGTCAATGTTATTGACTACGTGGAAGCAGCAGATCACCATCTTGATCTGCCTGATGCTCAGGTGGAAGAGGAGGAGGAGGAGGTGGTGGCGGAGCCAGTGAGTTTGACCAACATTGAAACAATGCTACGAAATGCTCGTGCATTCCGTGAACTTTCACCTGCAGAAGAAAAACGGTGGGCCCGCATGTTGGAACAATGCAACGTGGCTGTCACCCCAGGAAATAAGCTGTCAGTATTCTCAGCTATGGTCACCTTTCTTCAGGTGAAGACATCTGAGCGGATGACCAACAAATCATTCGATGCGATGTTGGCTACTTTCCGCAAAGCTTTCCCAGATGCGTCTGAGCTGCCACACACCTACAGTAAAATGAAGAATTTCCTTCGTGCAGTTGGAATTGGATATGATATGATCCATGTTTGTAAGAATAATTGTGTTCTGTTCCAGAAGGATTATGCCAACTTAAGTGAATGCCCGAAATGCAAATCATCAAGATGGAAAGATGGCGATGCTGTGAAGAGGATTCCTCATAATGTTCTGAGACATTTTCCAATTACACCAAGATTGCAGAGGTTGTTTCATGATGCTGAAACAAGAGAGGATGTATTGTGGCATTCTAGGAACCAGGAGTACAGAGATCAGAATGTAATGAGCCATCCATCACATGGTAGTGAGTGGGAAAGCTTCAATCAGAAGCACGAAAACTTTGCTGCTGACCCAAGAAACATTAGACTTGGCTTAGCTTCAGATGGATTTAACCCATTTGGCCACCAGAGCACGCCACATATAGCATGTCGCCAGTGCTTGTTATCCCTTACAACATGCCTCCAAATGTTTGCACCAAAGAATCAAACTACATGATGGCCTTGCTCATCCCAGGTCCAAAAAGTCCTGGAAAGGATTTTGATTTGTTCATGGAGCCTCTTGTGGAGGAACTTCAACAGCTATGGAGGGGTGTTCTCACTCGAGACCTATATAGCAGCCCACCGGCTGATTTCTTTCTACGTGCTGTTATAATTTGGTGCATCCATGATTATCTGACTTTGGGCACTATGTCAGGGCGAATGACACATGGTTACAATGCATGTGTTCGCTGTGACAGGAATCCGCTGTCATATGCAATACTTAGCAAGATCTGTTACATTGGACACCGTCGTTTCCTTGCCAAGGACAAGCCGCATCCTAGAAAATATCAAAGACATGTGTTCAGTGCAAAACATGAAAACCGTGATGCGCCAAAGAGGCTCACCGCCGATGAGTTGCAAGTGGAATTAGAGAAGGTCAGGCATATTACACCAGGAAACCATCCTGATAGTGGTAGCGGGAAAAGGAAGCGTGGCAGGGCAGAAGAGAGATTATTGTTTACCCGCCGGTCCACTTTGTGGGACTTGGAGTATTGGAAAGATTTGGATCTGCGGCATAATCTTGATGTGATGCACATCGAGAAAAATATATGTGACAGCATTATTGGCACACTTCTTAATATTGAAGGTAAGACGAAAGATACCTTAAAATCTAGGATTGTTTTGACACACCTGGGTATCAGACAGGATTTGCAGGTGCAAGATGAAGGTAAACCACGGGATATGGCACCAGCTGTGTACGTCTTGGACAAGGTAAAAAGAAAAGAATTCTGCAAGGTCCTGTCACGTGTGAGATTCCCACATGGATTTGCTTCCAACCCTGAAAGGAGAGTCAGTGCAGATGGAGACAAGGTACAAGGGTTGAAAACTCATGACTGCCACATCCTACTTCAAAGGGTTTTACCTGTTATCCTTAGAGGATTGGGCAGCCCTGACTTATACAGAGCAGTTGCAGAGTTGGGACAATTCTTCAGGGAACTCTGCAGTAGAAATATCAGGATAGATGCTTTGGAGCATCTTAGAGACGAGATACCAACTATCCTATGCGACCTTGAGAAGATATATCCTCCAGCCTTCTTTGATGTGATGGTGCATTTGGATGTTCATCTACCTGATGAGGCACTACTTAGAGGTCCAGTACTGTATGGCTGGATGTACCCTATTGAAAGGCGGCTAGGCACTTTCAAGGGCTATGTTAGGGACAGAGCTAGACCCGAGGGTTCCATTGCAGAGGCCTACATTGCTACAGAAGCGTTGACATTCTGCTCAAAATACATTGAAATAGCTGATCAGCTTAGCAAAGACGTGGATGAAGACAATCCCGGGCTCAATGTTTTCGATTATTCTTTTCGAGTTACAGGGTAGAGTCGACAAGAGGACAAACCTAAAGATTTGGACAAAATGGTTTGGTATGTGTTGAATAACTGTCCTGAGATACTACCTTATATCAAGTAAGTGCTAAGTACTGTAGCTTATACATCGCAATCTACTAAACTTGCAGCACATTCTTACATATTTAGATGTTTGACGCGATCACTATGTTGTGCAGCATCTACAAAAAGGAGTTACTGCCGCAAAATCCAAGAAACATTCACAAACTGGTTATGGCAGGATTTGCGAAATGGTTCAAGAGCCATGTAAGCTTTTGAATTGCACTGTCAGCTTTTTAAATATAATGAGTACATAAGATGATCAGCTTGTCTATTTTCTAACCATAGGTTAAGAAGATGCGGGAGGATGGGCAGGCAGTTGATGATGCCCTTTACTCACTAGCAATGGGTCATGATACTCAGGTAAGACATTATGAATCTTGCGTTGTTGGAGATTGATACGTCTCCAACGAATCTATAATTTTTGATTGCTCCATGCTATATTATATTCTGTTTGGACATTATTGGGATTTATTATACACTTTTATATTATTTTTGGGACTAACCTATTAACCGGAGGCCCAGCCCAGAATTGCTGTTTTTTTTGCCTATTTTAGAGTTTCGCAGAAAAAGAATATCAAACGGAGTCCAAACGGAATGAAACCTTCGGGAACGTGATTTTTGGAACGAACGTGATCCAGAGGACTTGCCCCCTATGTCAAGACATCAACCAGGAGGGCACGAGGTAGGGGGGCGCGCCTACCCCCCTGGGCGCGCCCTCCACCCTAGTGGGCCCCCTGTTGCTCCACAAGATGAGGTTTATATCATATTGCATGAGTTTATCCCTCTACATCATGTCATCTTGCTGAAGGCTTTACTCTGTTCTTATGAACTTAATACTCTAGATGCATGCTGGATAGCGGTCGATGTGTGGAGTAATAGTAGTAGATGCAGGCAGGAGTCGGTCTACTTGTCTCGGACGTGATGCCTATATACATGATCATACCTAGATATTCTCATAACTATGCTCAATTCTGTCAATTGCTCAACAGTAATTTGTTCACCCACCGTAAATACTTATGCTCTTGAGAGAAGCCACTAGTGAAACCTATGGCCCCCGGGTCTATTTTCCATCATATTAATCTTCCAACACTTAGTTATTTTTATTGCTTTCTATTTTACTTTGCATCTTTATCATAAAAATACCAAAAATATTATCTTATCATATCTATCAGATCTCACTCTTGTAAGTGACCGTGTAGGGATTGACAACCCCTTATCGCGTTGGTTGCGAGGATTTATTTGTTTGTGTAGGTGCGAGGGACTCGTGCGTGGCCTCCTACTGGATTGATACCTTGGTTCTCAAAAACTGAGGGAAATACTTACGCTGCTTTACTGCATCACCCTTTCCTCTTCAAGGGAAAACCAACGCAGTGCTCAAGAGGTAGCAAGAAGGATTTCTGGCGCCGTTGCCGGGGAGTCTAAGCAAAAGTCAACATACCAAGTACCCATCACAAACCCTTATCTCCCGCATTACATTATTTGCCATTTGCCTCTCGTTTTCCTCTCCCCCACTTCACCCTTGCCGTTTTATTCGCCCTCTCCTTTCTCCGTTCACATCTTTACCGCTCGCTTGGTCGTTATGGCTAGCCCTCTTTCTTCTCCGTTGTCTCCCGAGAATGAAGTTCTTAATTTTAAGCAAAGGGAGGGAGAAAATCTAAAAGACGCTTGGTATAGAATTTGCAATGCTCAAAATAGATCTACCAGGAAGCAATCCACTTCTGTTCTTCTCCGCAATTTTTATGTAGGCGTTACTCCTTGGTACAGATATATCCTTGATACCATTACCGGAGGGAATTTCTTGGGTAGCCATACTTTTGATTCTTATAATGCTATGATAGATTTGTTTGGCCCACCCCCTCTTTTGGTTAATGGAACTATGTTAACTTTGGAACATGTAATGCAAAGACTTGAAATTATTGAAAATAAAGTTGCTACCGTGGAGTTAATTGAAAATTTGGATAAAAAGATTAACAACCGAATTACCCAATATGGATCTAAAGTAGGAGTCACTTTGAAGAATATTAAGGAGAAGGAACCCATAGTTAATGGGAAAATAAATTAGGATTCCACTAGAATCGATAAACTTGAGAATATCATTACCAACTTGGGAACCGCTTTTTCTTCCATAAAGAATACTGCAAGTACTCCAACTAAAATTGCCAAGCTAATATATGTTCCTAAAAATAAGGGTGAATCCTCTAGTAAGGAAACTGCGGATCTCAAATCTATAAGTATTCATCCCAATCTTTTTGTTATTATTAAGGAACCATTTGCTACAAATGAATTTTTCGATCTTGTGCCTAAGAGTTTGATAATTAATAAAATAAAGAAACTCCTAAGGATGATAGATGCCTCATTGAAGAATTGCCTACCAAAGATGGCAATACCAAGATCTATCCTTGCTATTATGCCTAGCTAGGGGCGTTAAACGATAGCGCTTGTTGGGAGGCAACCCAATTTTATTTTTAGTTTTTTACTTTTTGCTTATGTTTAGGAATAAATTTTTGATCTAGCCTCTGGTTAGATGTCTTTTATGTTTTAATTAGTGTTTGTGCCAAGTTAAACCTATAGGATCTTCTTGGATGATAGTTATTTGATCTTGCTGAAAATTCCAGAAACTTTCTGTTCACGAAAATAATTGTTAAAAATCACCAGAACGTGATAAAATATAGACTCCAATTGCTGCTGATCAATAAACAAATTGTCTAGGTCTTCCTATTTTTGTTGAATTTTTGGAGTTCCAGAAGTTTGCGTTAGTTACAGAGTACTACAGATTGTTCTGTTTTTGACAGATTCTGTTTTCCGTGTGTTGTTTGCTTATTTTGATGAATCTATGGCTAGTAAAAGAGTTCATAAACCATGGAGAAGTTGTAATACAGTAGGTTTAACACCAATATAAATAAAGAATGAGTTCATTACAGTACCTTGAAGTGGTCTTTTGTTTTCTTTCGCTAACGGAGCTCACGAGATTTTCTGCTGAGTTTTGTGTTGTGAAGTTTTCAAGTTTCGGGTGAAAGATTTGATGCATTATGGAACAAGGAGTGGCAAGAGCCTAAGCTTTGGGATGCCCATGGCACCCCCAAGATAATCTAAGGACACCAAAAATCCAAAGCTTGGGATGCCCCGGAAGGCATCCCCTCTTTCGTCTACTTCCATCGGTAACTTTACTTGGAGCTATATTTTTGTTCACCACATGATATGTGTTTTGCTTGGAGCGTCTTGTATGATTTGAGTCTTTGTTTTTTAGTTTACCACAATCATCTTTTCTGTACACACCTTTTAAGAGAGACACATGTGATTCGGAAATTATTAGAATACTCTATGTGCTTCACTTATATCTTTTGAGTTATATAGTTTTTGCTCTAGTACTTCACTTATATCTTTTAGAGCACGGTGGTGGTTTTGTTTTATAGAAACTATTATTCTCTCATGCTTCACTTAGATTATTTTGAGAGTCTTAAACAGCATGGTAATTTGCTTAAATAATCCCAATATGCTAGGTATTCAAGACTAGTAAAAACTTTCTTATGAGTGCGTTGAATACTAAGAGAAGTTTGATGCTTGATGTTTGTTTTGAGACATGGAGGTAGTGATATTAAAGTTGTGCTAGTTGAGTAGTTGTGAATTTGATAAATACTTGTGTTGAAGCTTGCAAGTCCCGTAGCATGCACGTATCGTAAACGTTATGTAACAAATTTGAAACATGAGGTGTTCTTTGAGTGTCCTCTTTATGAGTGGCAGTCGGGGACGAGCGATGGTCTTTTCCTACCAATCTATCCCCCTAGGAGCATGCGCATAGTGCTTGGTTTTTGATGACTTGTAGATTTTTGCAATAAGTATGTGAGTTCTTTATGACTAATGTTGAGTCCATGGATTATACGCACTCTCACCTTTCCACCATTGCTATCCTCTTCGGTACCGTGCATTGCCCTTTCTCACATTGAGAGTTGGCGCAAACTTCGCCGGTGCATCCAAACCCCGTGATATGATACACTCTTTCACACATAAACCTCCTTATGTCTTCCTCAAAACAGCCACCATACCTACCTATTATGGCATTTCCATAGCCATTCCGAGATATATTGCCATGCAACTTTCCACCGTTCCGTTTATCATGACACGTTCATCATTGTCATATTGCTTTGCATGATCATGTAGTTGACATAGTATTTGTGGCAAAGCCACCATTCATAATTCTTTCATACATGTCACTCTTGGTTCATTGCATATCCCGGTACACCGCCGGAGGCATTCATATAGAGTCATACTTTGTTCTAGTATCGAGTTGTAATCTTTGAGTTGTAAATAAGTAGAAGTGTGATGATCATCATTAATAGAGCATTGTCCCAATATAAAAAGAAAGGCCAAATAAAAAAAGGAAGGCCCAAAAAAAAGGGGGGAAATAAAAAGGGACAATGCTACTATCCTTTTTCCACACTTGTGCTTCAAAGTAGCACCATAATCTTCATGATAGAGAGTCTCTTGTTTTGTCACTTTCATATACTAGTGGGAATTTTTCATTATAGAACTTGGCTTGTATATTCCAACAATGGGCCTCCTCAAGTGCCCTAGATCTTCGTGAGCAAGCAAGTTGGATGCACACCCACTTAGTTTCTTTTGTTGAGCTTTCATATATTTATAGCTCTAGTGCATCTGTTGCATGGCAATCCCTACTCCTTGCATTAACATCAATCGATGGGCATCTCCATAGCTCATTGATTAGCCTCGTTGATGTGAGACTTTCTCCTTTTTTGTCTTCCACATAACCCCCATCATTATATTCTATTCCACCCATAGTGCTATATCCATGTCTCACGCTCATGTATTGCGTGAAAGTTGAAAAAGTTTGAGATTACTAAAGTATGAAACAATTGCTTGGCTTGTCATCGGGGTTGTGCATGATGAGAGCATTCTTGTGTGACGAAAATGGAGCATGACTAAACTATATGAATTTGTAGGGATGAACTTTCTTTGGCCATGTTATTTTGAGAAGACATAATTGCTTAGTTAGTATGCTTGAAGTATTATTATTTTTATGTCAATATTAAACTTTTATCTTGAATCTTTTCGGATCTGAATATTCATACCACAATTAAGAAGAATTACATGGAAATTATGCCAAGTAGGATTCCACATAAAAAATTATGTTTTTATCATTTACCTACTCGAGGACGAGCAGGAATTAAGCTTGCGGATGCTTGATACGTCTCCAACATATCTATAATTTTTGATTGTTCCATGCTATATTATATTCTGTTTTGGACATTATTGGGCTTTATTATACTATTTTATATTATTTTTGGGACTAACCTATTAACCGGAGGCCCAGCCCAGAATTGTTGTTTTTGCCTATTTCAGAGTTCCGCAGAAAAAGAATATCAAACGGAGTCCAAACGGAATGAAACCTTCGGGAACGTGATTTTCGGAACGAACGTGGTCGAGAGGACTTGGACCCTACGTCAAGACATCAACCAGTAGGGCACGAGGTAGGGGGCGTGCCTACCCCCCTGGGCACGCCCTCCACCCTCGTGGGCCCCCTGTTGCTCCACCGTCGTACTCCTCCCTCCTATATATACCTACGTACCCCCAAACTACCAGATACGGAGCCAAAAACCTAATTCCACCGCCGCAACCTTCTGTACCCGTGAGATCCCATCTTGGGGCCTGTTCCGGAGCTCCGCCGGAGGGGGCATCGATCATGGAGGGCTTCTACATTAACACCATAGCCTCTCCGATGATGTGTGAGTAGTTTACCTCAGACCTTCGGGTCCATAGTTATTAGCTAGATGGCTTCTTCTCTCTTTTTGGATCTCAATACAATGTTCTCCCCCTCTCTCGTGGAGATCTATTCGATGTAATCTTCTTTTGCGGTGTGTTTGTTGAGACCGATGAATTGTGGGTTTATGATCAAGTTTATCTATGAACAATATTTGAATCTTCTCTGAATTATTTTATGTATGATTGGTTATCTTTGCAAGTCTCTTCGAATTATCAGTTTGGTTTGGCCTACTAGATTGATCTTTCTTGCAATGGGAGAAGTGCTTAGCTTTGGGTTCAATCTTGCGGTGTCCTTTCCCAGTGACAGTAGGGGCAGCAAGGCACGTATTGTATTGTTGCCATCGAGGATAACAAGATGGGGTTTATATCATATTGCATGAGTTTATCCCTCTACATCATGTCATCTTGCTTAAAGCGTTACTCTGTTCTTATGAACTTAATACGCTAGATGCATGCTGGATAGCGGTCGATGTGTGGAGTAATAGTAGTAGATGCGGGCAGGAGTCGGTCTACTTGTCTCGGACGTGATGCCTATATACATGATCATACATAGATATTCTCATAACTATGCTCAATTCTGTCAATTGCTCAATAGTAATTTGTTCACCCACCATAAATACTTATGCTCTTGAGAGAAGCCACTAGTGAAACCTATGGCCCCCGGGTCTATTTTCCATCATATTAACCTTCCAACACTTAGTTTTTTTATTGCTTTCTATTTTACTTTGCATCTTTATCATAAAAATACCAAAAATATTATCTTATCATATCTATCAGATCTCACTCTCGTAAATGACCGTGTAGGGATTGACAACCCCTTATCGCGTTGGTTGCGAGGATTTATTTGTTTGTGTAGGTGCGAGGGACTCGTGCGTGGCCTCCTACTGGATTGATACCTTGGTTCTCAAAAACTGAGGGAAATACTTACGCAGCTTTACTACATCACCCTTTCCTCTTCAAGGGAAAACCAACGCAGTGCTCAAGAGGTAGCAAAGATGTGCGCTACAACACCCTTGCATGAGATGAAGGCAGGAAGACACAAAACAGTGCCATCATGAGCACGGATACGTATGACAAAGAGACAACTGAAATGTATGCTAACATAACAGACATTGTTCAGTTGCAGTATATCTCCAGTTTCGAGGATCATTGGTGTCTTGTTCTGTTGTGTTGTCGTTGGTATAACCTGTTTTCCAGGATCGCAAAACCCAGAGCTGATGATTATTTCAAATCCATCAATGTCAAGGCAGCGTACCGGACGAACGAGCCTTTTATTTTGGCAAATCAAGCAACACAGTTATTTTTCTTGGAAGACACATTTGCACGTAGCGATGACTGGAGAGTAGTGCAAAGGTTTGAGCAGAGGAATTCGTTTAATGAAGTTGCACAACAAGATGATGCTTACACTGCTCCTGATGTACAAGATAACATAGATGTTCCTAATATCTTTGAGAACCATCACGTGAATGACGCCGGCGAAAAGATTGCCTGTCGTGCTGTGGACATACAAGAGTTGATCAAGAAGAAGCCAACGTTCAAGGACGTTGAGGACGAAGAAGAAGATGACACCATGGGGAATTAAGATTCAGACTGATACACACGGCGAAGCTGTTGACGCTGCTGCTGCGGATGATGATTACATTGCTTTTGTCGTATTTGCCTGTCAGAACACGTTTTTTTATCTACTATGTGAAATTGTGTTTGCTATGACAACTGAAACCTGATGAACATGTTGTTTAGTATTTTCCTATGAGAACATCACTTGTTATGTATGTTGATTTGTGTTTGGTGATTGTATGACGACTAAAACATGATGACATTGTTGTTTAGTTGTACTCATATTTGGCTATGAAACTTGAATTTGATGACATAGTTTGCTGTTGGACTGCAATTTGCTCGACGTCTTCGCATGAGAACAAAGCTGACCCGACAGGTCCTCTGCAAATTTATTTATTTATTACCAAAAGGGCCTCTGCTATTTATTTATTTATGAGCAAAAGGGGATACCCCCTGATTTCCGTTAATAGAAATCATTAGATGTTCACAACACTACGCCCAGCCTGCTACACAGGTTTCATTCATTACTAGTTTCAGCAAAGTGCTCACGTCATAGCCACTGAATACATCACGAGTGCTACATACACTGCAGATAAAGAGACAATCATCCTACAGAGCACATCGATTTTGCCCATTATCTTCACAAGCTCTTTCATCTCCTCATTGCTGTCAAGGTCGTTCAGCAGTTGTTGCTAGGCCATGATTAGAGGAACTGCATCTTTAACCTTCTGCTCTGCATCTTCCTCTTCTTCCGTTCCTTCAGTTACTTGTCCAACACCCCAACCTGCTGGTTTTGGGATTCCTCGGCTAACCAAATAATCAGCGTAGTTGCACTCCCCCACATCAGCAACTTCCCAGAAATACAAATCACACGAATCTTCCCTTTTCTGCACGAATCAAATTGGAAGATCATCAACCAAACTATAAAAAAAATCAGCAACTGAAAGCAGCAGAACAACACTTAAACATATTATTACCCCATGATTCGGGCATTTGTAGAAGACTTGGCCAGGGTTGAGGATTGTGGTTGAGACGCGACGGATGACTCTGCGTGATTTGCAGCAGTGGCACCACACCAGCGGCAGTAGGTTGCAATGAGCAACCGGCTGCGGTGCGCGTGCCGGCGGGGGTGTGATGAGACCCACAGGCGATGGTACGGGTGGCGACTTGGCGCATATTTGGTTGTTGCCTGCTGAAGAGCAGGTGGACAAGCAGCCAGCGGACATGGTTGCTGCGGCTAGAGCTTCTGAGGCTAGGCAGAGTAAGTAGAGAAGAGGAGAAGCGAACGTTGGATATGTCGGTTTCATTACTTGCAGAGTAGCATAGCACCATATATAGTCATAGTCTAGGTTTGTATTCGAACCAGCTACAGGAGCACGTCTCTCTTTTTTCTAAAACTCAGCAACGTCTCTTTACTGGTACACTAGCTTGTTCTGTACGCCTTCTCAAGTCTTTGATTCCTCCACCTGACATCTGGGACCCACCGGAAGGGCCTCTGTATTTCGCGAAAAAAAGTGCCCCCCGCTGACAGGTCGGACCAACCAGCTATCTTCGCACGCAAGGAAGTGCCTCCTTATGACGCACAAAAAAATGAATACTCCCCCTACCAGCTGGAACCCAGCATCGTGGGAGGCTGACTTGTGGGCCTACCAAGTTGACGGGGACGGAAGGCTTTGTCAACTTAGTCAATATGAATGATTCTAGCTCCAGTTACTGTACGATGTTCATCCAACGGCAGTAGTGCTTCTTCAACCTCTGGTCTTCTTGCTCTAGCCGCCCAAACCAGCGCCGGTCGTGTCGCGTGCTCCTGCCTCCCGTGGCCGGCTGTGATGCCGCGGAGGCCTCACCGCCCCCTACTACTCCCGCCGCTGGCCAGGCCATCCCTCTACTCACCCACACCCCATGTTATTCTGCGGCGATGGCAGCCTCACACCGCAGCCAAACCAGTGAACCCTCGTACTCCTCTCCGCGTGGGCATCCACTGCCGCGTCTTCCCCAGCTCCGCGTCGTCCCCTTCCTAGGCCTCGTCGTCGTCCACCGCCTTGGTGCTCTCGGCACGGCGTGGTCAATGTGGTCAACGACCGACTTCCATCGGAAGAGTACTGTACGTGGAGAGGCTGACAGCTGGGTCCACGGCCGCACGCAAGGAAATGCCTCCTTATTACGCGCAAAATAATGATTCCTCCACCTGACATCTGGGACCCACCGAAAGGGCCTTTGTATTTCGCGAAAAAAACATTACCGCCACTGACAGCTTGGACCACCAGCTATATCTTCGCATGCAAGGAAGTGCCTCCTTATTACGCACAAAAAATGAATACTCCCCCTGCTAGCTGGGACCCAGTATAGTGGCAGGCTGACTTGTGGGCCTACTAAGTTGACGGGGACGGAGGGCTTTGTCAACTTAGTCAATATGCACGATTCTAGCTCCAGTGACCGTACGATGTCCATCCAACGGCCGTAGTGCTTCTTCAACCTCTGGTCTTCTTGCTCCAGCCGCCCAAACCAGCGTCGGTCGTGCCTCGTGCTCCTGCCTCCCGTGGCCGGCTGCGATGCCGCGGAGGCCTCACCGCCCCCTACTACTCCCACCACTGGCCAGGCCATCCCTCTACTCACCCACACCCCCTGTTATTCTGCGGCGACGGCAGCCTCACACCGCAGCCGAACCAGTGAACCCTCGTACTCCTCTCCATGTGGGCATCCACTGCCGCGTCTTCCCTGGCTCCGCGTCGTCCCCTTCCTAGGCCTCGCCGTCGCCCACCGCCTTGGTGCTCTCAGCGCGGCATGGTCAATGTGGTCAGCGACCGACTTCCATCGGAAGAGTACTGTACATGGAGAGGCTGACAGCTGGGCCCACGGCCGCAGCAAGGAAGTGCCTCCTTATTACGCGCAAAAATAATTATTCCTCCACCTGACAGTGGGAACCCACCGGAAGGGCCACCGTATTTGACAAAAAAACGTTTTCCCTGACTGCTGGGACCCACCAGCTACATCTTGGCACGCAAGGAAGTGCGTCCGGGCAAAAAAAGAAAAAACGATTCGCCCCCTGACTACTGGGACCCACCAGCTACATCTTCGCAGGCAAGGAAGTGAGTGACAGTCGGGACCCACCTGGTCGAAGCGTATGTAGCGTTGTCATTCTGGTCGCGAACGTGTACGTACATGCGGGTCAATGTAGAGGCGCGCACGTAGCATGTACACGTACCTACAGCGGCCAGGGTGCAAGAAAGTAAATACGGCCACGTACGTACATACGGGCGGGGTCTCGAACGCCTACTCGCGCGTACGTACGACCAGGGCTCGTGTACATGGCTGGGTCGGAACGGAGAAACAGCGTTGTCGTCATGTTCATGGGGAGCCAACCGGCTGGGTCGGAACGGAATGCGTCGTCATGTTCATCGGGAGGACTTGGACGGAACAGCCGATGGAAACGAGGCCTGGCATACCACAGAACGGAGGAAACGGCCTTGTGTTCGACCAACCACGGTCGAAACGGGATCATGTTCATCGGGAGGGGTCTGGCATACCGCAAAACAGAGGAAACGGACCTCCTACGGTCGAAATGGGGGTCCTGTTGATCGGGAGGGGTGTGGCGTACCGCAAAACGGAGGAAACGGACTTGTGTTGGAGCGCTACGGTCGAAACGGGGGTCCTGTTCATCAGGAGGGGTGTGGCGTACCGCAAAACGGGACTCCACGGGATACTGTTCATCTCCACCGTCGACCCCCTCCAGCCTCCATGGGCTACTGTTCATCCATCGTCGACCTCCTCCAGCCTCCACCTGCGACTGTTCATCCACGGGCTCCTGTTCATCCAGCCCCCACCGCGCGCTACTCCACCGGGTACTGTTCAACCAGCCCTCTCCACAGGCTCCTGTTCAACCACCCCTCCACGGGCTACTGTTCATCCAGCCCTCCACCGTCTACTGTTCATCTAGCCCTCCACGGGGCGGTCATGTTCATCCTGCCCTCCACGGGGTCCTGTTCATCCAGCCCCAACCGGCTCGATCGATCGGGGTCCTGTTCATCCAGAGGCAAACCACGGGGTCCTGTTCATCCACCCCCACCGGGAACTGTTCATCCAACCCCCCAGCAATGCTCACTGTTCATCCAGAGGCAGCATGGATCGACTTCAGTTAGCAGCAGTAGCAAAGGAATCGCTCGATCGGGTTCATTTAGCAGCCATCGATCGATCGCTCGGGTTCAGTAACGCGTAGCCTGTAGTGCAATCGCTCGGGTTCAGTTAGAGCCCAACGCCTCGCTCGGGTTCAGTTAGAGCCCAACGCCTCGCACCCACGCGCGTGCGTGTATGAGAGAAACACGCATCGCTCGGCCCCGACCACCAACCCTAACCGGGAACACCCCGATATTTTCCTCGCCCTCGCTTCTACCACGGTTTTTTCCATCATGGATGGGCCAAAGAATGTCATGCAGCTGCGTCTCTGGCCCACCCAGGACGAAAAGCCCATTTTCTGTCATGATTTTTTGTCATAGAAGTAGGTCCCCACCACATCTATGATGATACCGGGTTTTGTCACAGTTATCGTCATAGGAGTGTCATAAGCATGATAGAAAAAAATGGTGCGGCCTAAAATGTCACGGATGTGTCTTTTTTTGTAGTGAAGTTAGCATGAGCTATTATTGTTGACATTACCCTTGAGGTAAAACGTTGGGAGGCAATACTATAAGCCCCTATCTTTCTCTGTGTCCGATTAAAACTCCATACCCATAAGTATTGCATGAGTGTTAGCAATTGTGAAAGACTAAATGATAATTGAGTATGTGGACTTGCTGAAAAGCTCTTATATTGACTCTTTCTGATGTTATGATAAATTGCAATTGCTTCAATGACTGAGATTATAGTTTGTTAGTTCTCAATGAAGTTTTTGATTCATACTTGACACTGCGAACAGATTATTACTTGAGCATAAGAAATCATATGACAATGTCCAAATATGTTGCTGTTATAAGAATGATCATGATGCCCTCATGTCCGTATTTTATTTTATCGACACCTCTATCTCTAAACATGTGGACATATTTTTCGTTATCGGCTTCCGCTTGAGGACAAGCGAGATCTAAGCTTGGGGGAGTTGATACGTCCATTTTGCATCATGCTTTTATATCGATATTTATTGTATTATGGGCTGCTATTACACGTTATGTCACAATACTTATGCCTATTCTCTCTTATTTTACAAGGTTTACATGAAGAGGGAGAATGCCGGCAGCTGGAATTCTGGGCTGGAAAAGGAGCAAATATTAGAGACCTATTCTGCACTGCTCCAAAAGTCCTGAACCTTCACGGAAGCTATTTTTGGAATTAATAAAAAATACTGGAGAAAGAATCCACTAGAGGGGGCCCACACCCTGGCCACGAGGGTGGGGGCGTGCCCTACCCCCTGCGCGCGCCCCCTGCCTCGTGGGCCCCCTGGCAGGCCTCTGGTGCCCATCTTCTACTATATGAAGTCTTTTACCCTGGAAAAAATCATAAGCAAGCTTTCGGGAAGAAACTCCGCCGCCACGAGGCGGAACCTTGGCGGAACCAATCTAGGGCTCCGGCGGAGCTGTTCTACCGGGGAAACTTCCCTCCGGGAGGGGGAAATCATCGCCATCGTCATCACTAACGATCCTCTCATCGGGAGGGGGTAAATCTCCATCAAAATCTTCACCAGCACCATCTCCTCTAAAACCCTAGTTCATCTCTTGTATCCAATCTTTGTCCCAAAGCCTCAGATTGGTACCTGTGGGTTGCTAGTAGTGTTGATTACTCCTTGTAGTTGATGCTACTTCGTTTATTTGGTGGAAGATCATATGTTCAGATCCTTTATACATATTAATACCCCTCTGATTATGAACATGAATATGATTTGTGAGTAGTTACGTTTGTTCCTGAGGACATGGGAGAAGTCTTTCTATAAGTAGTCATGTGAATTTGGTATTCGTTCGATATTTTGATGAGATGTATGTTGTCTTTCCTCTAGTGGTGTTATGTGAACGTCAACTACATGACAGTTCACCATTGTTTGGGCCTAGAGGAAGGCATTGGGAAGTAATAAGTAGATGATGGGTTGCTAGAGTGATATAAGCTTAAACCCTAGTTTATGAGTTGCTTCGTAAGGGGCTGATTTGGATCCATATGTTTCATGTTATGGTTAGGTTTACCTTAATACTTCTTTTGTAGTTGCGGATGCTTGCAATCGGGGTTAATCATAAGTGGGATGCTTGTCCAAGAAAGGACAGCACCCAAGCACCGGTCCACCCACATGCCAAATTATCAAAGTAACGAACGCGAATCATATGGGCGTGATGAAAACTAGCTTGACGATAATTCCCATGTGTCCTCGGGAGCGCTTTTCTCTATATAAGAGTTTGTCCAGGCTTGTCCTTTGCTACAAAAAGGATTGGGCCATCTTGCTGCACCTTGTTTACTTTCATTACTTTTTACCCGTTACAAATTACCTTATCACAAAACTATCTGTTACCGATAATTTCAGTGCTTGCAGAGAATACCTTACAGAAAACCGCTTATCATTTCCTTCTGCTCCTCGTTGGGTTCGACACTCTTACTTATCGAAAGGACTACGATAGATCCCCTACACTTGTGGGTCATTAGCCCGTAGTACCCACCGTGTATGTCGGTCAAAAGCTCACACCCCTGCTCCCTGGAGGTGCATCGCAAAGAAACATTGTTTGGCCATTTCCGGTAGAGCTCACCGTCCTGAATGCAGTAGGCAGTGGCCTGCCGAGCCACGCATTTTGCGTCTTCTTCCTTCTCCGGCAGGGTTCCCTGAAGCAGGTACGCCTTGAACTCTTCGGTCTAGCACCCCTCATGAGGCTCGAGTGCGAGGAGTAGGCGCGCTCCTGAGGTCGGGCCACAGGCGAGGGCTCCCGAGGTTGGTGCTGGGGGGAGCTCTTCCTGAGGCAGTGTTGCCTCCGCGACGGGTGGGGCTGCTAAAGGCTTGAAGAGCTGCTCCTCGAAGACGCCGGGCTCTTGAGGCATGTGCCTGGATGCTCTCTTGGCAATATCGTCAGCTTCCTTGTTCATGCCGCGAGGCACAGGCTGCAGTTCCAGGCCCAAGAATTGTTTCTCAATTTTGCGTACCTCCGCAAGATATGCCTCCATGTGCTCGTCCTTCGGCTCGTATACTTTGTTGGAGAAGTTGATGAGGAGCTGGGAGTCGCCCTTGATGGTGAGGCACTTCACTCCCAATGCTGCCGCAGCCTTGAGACCGGCGATCAAGCCTTCGTACTCCGCGATGTTGTTGGAAACCTTCTCGCCCTGCTGGAAGCAGAGCTGCACAGCGTAGTATAGCTTGTCCTGGGTGGGCGAGATGAGCACGGCTCCAGCCCCCGCGCCCTGGCGCGCGAAGGTGCCGTCAAAGTACATGACCCAGTCGTCTGGTGCCTCGCTTCCTAGTGAGAGGGGTTGGTCCTCGCCTGCTTCGAGGCTGGGAACGTCGCTCCACTCCGCCACGAAGTCGGCAAGCGCCGCACCCTTAATGACCCTGCTGGTGCTGAACTCCAACTGGAATGCCTGCAATTCAATGTTCCATTCGGCGACTCTCCCCGCGGCATTGGGGCTCATGAGCACTCTCTCCAGTGGGTAAGCCGAGACGACTTTGATGGGGTGGCCTTGGAAGTAGTGGTGCAGCTTGCGGGAGGCGACGAGAAGGGCGAGCAAGAGCTTTTGCGGCATTGGGTAGCACGCCCACGCGTCGCGCAGTACCGTGCTGACGAAGTACACCAGGTGCTCGACGAGAGCGGGAGTGCTGGTGAGGTCTTGTACCTCCTGAGGCTGGGGGGCCTCAGGAGCTATGCCATTGGTTGGGGCAGCCAGGTCCTCAGGAGCGCCGTCTTGAGGAGCATGGTCATCTGTTGGTGCCGCCGGGGCCTCAGGAGCACTGTCCTGAAGATGCGTTGTCTTATCCCGGCGTGCAGCGTCGCCCGGCGGGCCCTTGGCCTGGCGCTCCTCCCGGACCGCCACCAGCGCTGTGCTGGCAGAGTGTGGCATGGCGGCCAGGTAAAGCACCAGGGGCTCAAGAGGTCGCAGTGCCACCATCACTGGTGGGCTGGTGAGGTATCTCTTGAGGTCTTAAAACGCCGCGCCAGCCTCCGAAGTCCACTTGAACGGCCCCTTCTTCTTCATCAGCTTGAAGAACGTGAAGGCGCGCTCCCCCAGCTTGGAGATGAAGCGCCCCAGCGAGGTCAAAGAGCCTGCCAGCTTTTGCATTTCCTTAAGAGTCTGTGGCAGGCTCATCCTTTCTATTGCCTTGACCTTCTCTGGGTTTGCCTCGATTCCCCTGTGCGACACCAGAAAGCCCAACAGCTTGCCAGAGGGGACGCCAAACACACATTTCTCCGGGTTGAGCTGCAGGTCCACCTTGCACAGACTGGTGAATGTTTCTTCCAGGTCCTCGATGAGGGTCCTTGCCTCCCGAGACTTCACCACTATGTCATTGACATATGCTTCGGCGTTCCTCCCGAGCTGTTAGCCCAGAGCGATGTGCATCAGCCACTGGAAGGTTGCTCCAGCGTTACGTAGCCCAAAAGGTATGTAAGTGTAGCAATACACCCCACATGGGGTCAGGAAAGCCGTCTTCTCAACATCTTGCACTGCCATCTTGATTTGGTGATCGCTTGAGAATGCGTCAAGGAAGCATAGCAGGTCGCACTCGGTGGTGGAGTCGACGATCTGGTCGATGCGCGGGAGCGGAAAGGGGTCTTGAGGGCAAGCCTTGTTAAGGTTGGTGAAGTCGACGCACATGCGTTCCTTTCCACCTTTCTTGGGGACAATGACCGGGTTCGCCAACCATTCTGGGTACCGCACCTCCCGAATGACACCAGCATCTTGCAGCTTGCAGGTCTCTTGGACGATGAACGATAGCTTCTCCGTGGACTGCCGCTGCGCCCTCTGCTTCACTGGGCGTACGTTGGGGCACACCCTTAGGTGATGCTCGATTACCCCTCTTGGGACTCCGACCAAATCCTTGGGCTCCCATGCAAACACTTCCTTGTTTGTGCGTAAGAAGTCGACCAACGCCCTTTCTTGGTCTGGGGCGAGGTTAGCACCTATGGTGAAGGTGGCTCCTGATGCCCCATCCTTGTCAACCGGCACCTGCTTCATCTCGGCCTGATCTTGAGAGAACAGCTGCTTCTTTTTTGCCGAAGTAGCCCCCGGGACCTCAGGGGCCCCTTCATCAGCTGGGCATGCTACCGTCGCGGCCTGAAGGCGAGCTTGAGGGCCGTCAGGGCCTCCTTGGTGTCTCCGGCCACGGTGAGGACGCCGCTGCTCCTTGGCATCTTCATGAGGTTGTAGGCGGGGTGAGTTGCTGCCATGAACTTGGCCAGGGCTGGGTACCCGAGGATGGCGTTGTACGGGAGGCCGATGCGGGCGATGTCAAAGTCGATAAGCTTGGTGCGGTAGTTTTCGCGGGTGCCGAAGGTGACGGGGAGGCAGACCTGCCCCAGGGGGCTGGTGGAGCCGTCGACAACCCCGGAGAATGGCTTGGTGGGGCGGAGCCGGCCATGTGGCACGTGAATCAGGCCGAAAGCTTCCACGAACAGCACATTGAGGCCAGCTCCGCCATCGATGAGGGTCTTGGTTACCGCCACGTTGCAGATGATGGGGGTGTAGAGCATCGGAAGTGCGCCCGCACCCGCGGTGGTCGCGGGGTGGTTCCTCGAGTCAAAGGTGAGGTCGGCCTTGGGTGCCGCCCATCCCGGAGGAGCTCCCTGCTATACGCGGGTGGCGCCCACCTGGCGAAAGAACTGCTTGACATGGCGATCTAAGGGGGACGCCTGCGAACCACCTAGTAGGGATGCGACGGTGTGAGGCGCCGGTGTCGTGAAGCGCATGATGAGGAGGCTGCGCAGCTCCTCCCAGGAGGCCACCGAAGATCCTGGCAGGTTGAGAAGCCAAGCGTGTAGTGTGCCCGCAAGGGCCATGGGAAGCCAGTTTGCCATGACCTTGTCGTCATCGCCGGCCGCCCAGACAGCCTCCTCGTACGCTGGAGGAAGCCTACCGGGTCCGCCGCACCGTCGTATCGGGGTGCCAGGTCCGGCCTGAACTTGGGTGGCCACTGCACTTGTCGTAAGGCGGGGGTGAAGGCCCGGAGGCCCACGGCGCCTCCGTGCGCGCCCGTCGATCCAGTCAGAGGGGCGGGACCTGCCATGAGAGCCGAACGGAGAGACGAAGCAGACGGAGAGGCGGAGCGGGCATAGAGGCGGAGCAGACGGAGAGGCAAAGCTTCGATGCACCCCTACCTGGCGTGCCAAATGTCAGATTCGGGGTTCCGCGGTCCCTTGATAGGTTCGAACTCCGGGGTGCGTGTGAAGAACTCGTCCTCCCCAGTCTGCCTGCTCACCGATTCGGTGACCTAGCTCGATCTATCTAAAGGACAAGGGACACATCAGTTTATCCTGGTTCGGGCCACCTTGCGGTGTAATACCCTACTCCAGCTTTGTGGTGGATTGCCTCGAGGGGCTGAGGACGAACTAGTACAGTGGTGGAACAGCCTCAGGAGGTGAGGTGTTCTTGTGCTCGATGAGGTGGTGGGTGTGAGGATGATCTGAATGCCTCGTCCCCTCTATGGTGGTGACTAGGTCCTATCTATAGTGGACTTGGTCCTCTTCCCAAATGTAGGCGGGAAGGGATCCCACAACGGCAAAATTCAAGGGGAGACAACGAGTACAAGTTATCCTGACAAAAGTAGTCTTCGCCTGCAAAAGCATCTGGTGGTGACGCCACGGTGGGCTCCGCGATGACCTCCGTCCTGCCGTCCTAGCGGTCTTGGTCTTGTTGCGCCGAAATGGAAACCTTTGCCTGATTCCTCGGGACTCCGCACCTGCGCTTGCCTCCTTAGCACCAAAGAGGAAACTGGTACACTGCGCCCGCTGGCGCTCGCCTGGCCTTGGTCATCATGGCTCATGTCATGTGAACCTCGCGAGGTGCAGCTTGCACAGATATCTCCACTCCTTGGGAGCCAGCCTAGGGAGGTCGCCCCTCGTGGAGGTTTTGGTGTCATCTGCCTCGCGAGGCTTGGCCCCTCACGAGGGTCTTGAGTTGTTGATGCTTGAAGTGGGTCGTACCAGGCCATCCATGGAGCCACGCCACGGGCCGCAGGCAGGCAAGTCTGGGTACCCCCGTTCCTAGGACACCGACAACCGGGCAGACTCCCTTCTCCCTGGTCTACAGGGCAGAAGCAGTTATCCCCATGGAACTCATTTACGGGTCGCCTCGAGTGCTTGCCTACGATGAAGTAGCGCAAGATCAGCACCAGCATGACGACGCTGTGCTACTTGAGGAGAACCGTCTCCGGGCTGCTACGCGTGCTGCACGCTACCAGCAAGCCCTGCATCGCTATCATAGCCGCAGGGTTCACGTCCGGTGTTTTGAGGAAGGTGACCTTGTCCTTAGGCGCGTTCAGTCCGCCAAGGGTACAAACAAGTTGTCACCAAAGTGGGAAGGCCCTTAATGGGTAGTACGAGTCACCAGACCTGGTGCAGTCCGTCTGGAGACCAGAGATGGCACTCAGTTGCAAAACTCATGGAATATTGAGCATCTCCGCAAGTTCTACCCGTAAGGTGCGGCTGTCGGCCCCTGCCCGGCAGCCACCCATTTGTACAGGCCTTGCCTCAGTTGCATGTAACCCCTTGTACAAAGTCGGGGCGATGACCCCGTGCAAGAGAAAATAAAGAAGCGTTGTGGGGGGCCCCGACCGAGATTGCATGCATGCCTGAGCATTCCAAGATCGCTGCATAAGCATTTCATGAGCATTTGCATATGCATATAGATAGGATCGTATCCTGCATTCATTCTCGTCTGCATGAAGCTACAGGTTCCTGCCGAGAACTCGGCTTCTACAAGGAGTTGAGAAGATTGCCCGGCACAACGATCCTCGGCAAGCCAAGCAGATAAGTTCTACCTCGTGTCCGTTAGTGTTCTGTAAGCTATAACTTGTGCATAAGAAAGCCTCGCCATCCTTTTGAGACTTAGGTGCTCCCATCCATGACTTGAACGCTGCTTCGGTCAGGATGGTCGCAGTGGCCTTTGGTAAAAAGAAGTTGGCGGGGGGCTGGTCCCTCTGTCTGTTCCCCGGTAGATGCAGCTCTCTGGCAGACAAAGAGGGTACCGGCAGGATAGCCTGCCGGGGAAAACCTCATTTATTTATATTAAAGAGGCATCTCACCTCTGCATCGACATACACATGCACGGGTTCCTTGCAGGATTCATATTTTTCATTAATATGATAATACAAGTACAAGTATTACAGAACACAAACATGGACTCGAGTGATTACATTATTTGAATTAAAATTTGGCAAGTGCCGACAGATTTAAGATTGAAAAATGATAAGTGCCCCGTCACCCCCTCTTTTCATTTTCCCTCCTTCAGGCACTGCGGCGGAAGGAGGAAAAGACGAGAAAAGGGACACCCAAGCAGGAGCCCACCCCGGTCCCGTCAGGACCTGCTTGGCATGGCCTGACAAGACCGGGAGTGGCGAGGCTGCAAAGGAGGAGTACGGAGGACGGGGCAGCGCCCTCTATTCGCCACCTCCAGAGCCAACAAGAAGCCCCGGCTTGAGCACCGATGGAGTCATCCAACAAAGCTCAGCCGGAAGACTGCTGGAGGGGAGGTGAAGGCGCCAAGAGAACATCCCTCTCTGGCTATCACCCTAGGAGGCTGGTGATGATGATGCCGAGGAGGGAGGGGAAGATCGGGAAGACGAGGCGGCAGGTAGCCGGTCGGAGGCGAAGGCATCCACGCCATCATACTCCGACCTGACCCCCTGCCACCTGCCTTCTCCATCTTCCCTCATTTTCTCCTCACCACCGCTGCTCCCGCGAAGCGCCAAGACTCCAGTCCGGCGCCTTCCTCGGGGAGACGGTGAGTGGCCAAGACAGCCAGGGGGCTTGAGGCGCACCGCCCCCCACCTTGGCGGGCAGGAAGGCGCGCCTCTCGTCGACATCAGCCCCAAGACCTCCGAGAGGGGCAGTGCTGGGATTTCCGATGATCTCCAGCCCCGCCTCCCGGCCGAGCCACGAAGGAACCAAGAGAGGTTCGCGACACCAAGGACCAGGCTCACTCCCAGCATCAGCACCAGCGTGTGGCAACATTAGACCCAACCAAGAGCCCGGGGGCTGGCCCCAGGCTCCTCTCTTCGACATAATCAGCAAAAGCAGAAGATAAGAAGAGGAGGAACGCGAAGATGAGTGACTCCGCCCTCCTCCGCCCCTCCCTTTTATAGGCGGGGCAAGGAGGGGAGCTTCCCCGTCAACGGGCGGCCACCATCCTCCTTCGCCAATACAAGACGACCGAGCCCTCACCTTGATGCTCTCCCGCACCATGCGCCTCCGTTACCTACCCTGCGCGTTGCATGCAGCATACGTGGCCAAGGATAAGGGCGTGGTGGGAAGAGTGAATTGGTCATTTCTACCCCGTGCATTAAAGTCATTCACGGGCCATTACTGGAGCGGCCCAACCACTATTGGGTTTACACCATGCGCGGAGAAATCAGAAACTGGCCCGGAATCAAGGCTAATGAAGAAGAAAAGAAGACCTGAAGAGACCAGCCTCTTCAGCAACCTTTGCCTGTGCACTTATTAGGCCCTACCTCGACGACGCTCGGCAGCGCGTTCGGGGCAGGCCCGGGGGCTTTTGTTGGTGCAACAAACCCTGGGTCTGTTGCCCAGACTATGCACACGCACGAGAACAAAATTGAAGCACTAGTCCAAGTCAGAGTACAAAGGACCGGGATATTAGAAGGACCAACATGCAGATCAGATGGACCAAGATCAAACTGGAGAAGCAGTATATCGTCAAGAGAAAAGCCTCCCTTTCCGGGCAGGCGAGCCCGGCAAGGGGCGAGGCCACCCCCAGAAACAGATAACCAAAGCGCCCCGACAGGGCCTGCCGGGGCTCACGGAGGCAGAACCACCTCACCAACCACTCCACCATGACCCACGGCATCGATCAGTGTGGTGTCAAGCTGTGAAGTGATTAAGTGGCAGCCATTCGCCACATGGCAGCCATTTCCTATAGGAGAAACCCACAGATGACATCCGTCCTGCGACGTGTCAAGCGAATAGGTGCGGAGCTGGCAAGATAGCCCGGCAAGCCTTGTCGGGCACCCAACGATGTGACATTGAGCCATGCATTTAATGCGCCTTGTCAGCCCGCAGAGTTAGGTATGATAGTACTGTTTGCTATCTTATCAGTGCGTAATGACTACTTTGACATTGTGGTAACCCCTTGATCTATAAAAGGAGGCCCATGGCAACCGTAGAAATGGTTAGAAGGTTGGATAACTCACACCCCCATATGCGCGTAGTTGTTGCTGCCCCGAGGCATCCCCTGCCGGGCAAGTGTACTACGCTCCACCACCACCTTTCCATCATCAATCCACCAAAGCAGGAGTAGAGTTTTACGCCTCGCGGCGGCCCGAACCTGGGTAAAATTGCCTGTGTGATTTTTGCCGTGCTGCCCCACGCTCGTCTGCTCTTTGTGCAACGCGACGCCCCCCTGCCGAACCAGCAAGGGGCCCCCGGGTCCCATAGGTGGTCGTGGTTTTCGGTGACAGATAGTGAAAGGGCATGTAGCCCCTAAGTGTGGTTTTGGTAATTAATGACAATCTCTATGGACTAATGTTTTCATTGAGATATATTTGAAGGTATTGTCCATAGAAGGTGCATCAAGGATATTAGAAGGAATCAAGCATGAAGTCCATATATATGAAGATATATTTGCTCTAAGCTTTGGTATTCATGGACAATTCCTATGGAGCATCAAGTGCATTGAATCCTATATGAAGAAATGCTCCATAGTGATGCATGAAGCATGTTGGATTTATGTGGGAAGAATGCCATCAAAACATTCGAAGAAGTCCTCATGGTATCCCTCTCTGGATACCCTATGCACACGAGCCTCGACCCCCGTGCGCACGAGCTCTAGTGTCAACTCTCTGGATACCCCGTGCGCACAGGGTCCCTGACCCCCGTCCACACGGGGCCTAGGTTTTGGCACTCGAGGTCCCTTATCCGATAAGGTTTCAAGTTGGTCTTTGGGGATTTATGTTGAAGCCATCAAGATTGATTAATGTCTAACCAAATATATTCAAGGTCGAGTTCGTTAGAGGATCTCAAATATTGACATATGTGGGTTGTTAAGGACCAAGAGCTTGAGAGTATAAACAAATAGAAGAATTCAAGTTATGGTTTCAAGACAAGATCATGGTAAGCTCATGTGCTGGGTTTTCAGTTGATCAAGTCTTAAAGCAAGAAACTAGAGTGGAGAATTCATTGTGCCTCTCAAGAGATTATGATGGAGTTTTTAGAAGAGCAAATGATGACAAATATGATATTCATAATGAAACTTGATATGGTCATGAAAGAGTCGTTGCTGATCTTCTTGAAGCAATGAAGGTAAATGAAGAGTTCATTGTGGCCTTCAAGAAACCAATATAGAGCTTGAGGTAAAAATGTTGGTTGATCAAGATGAAGCTCGAAGTTTGTATCTAGATGGTCAACTCACAAGCGCAAAGAATGCACCATGTGGGATCAAGTGAACTAGTGGTATGGTAAGTAATTGTGAAATGCATTTTGTGCACTAACCCATGGTATGTGCTTTCTATGTCTATGTGAGATAGGTGTTTCTCATGGGCTTGCATCAAAAGGGAAGATTTCAAGTAGCCTATGTGTGGATGACATCAAGTGGTGATGGTCATCGAGTTCGAGGCATCCAAGTGCAAGATGAGAAGCCGGAGGTTATATGCTTTGAAGCTTGTTGTCCACATCATGATAATGTGCATGTGAAGATGATCTTAAGTTAAGTCTTCCCTCATTGCAATATGAGGAAGCATTTCAAGTGTGTTCACCAAGTGATCATGGACAAGAAAAGGATTCCAACTTGAGGCAAGCATGAAAGTCATCATCAAGATCAACTGGAATGTGCAAGGCAAAGGTATACCTTAGCTAGGTTTTCCTAGTTTTTCCGGTCTCATGGTGCTTGGAGGGAGACCGGATTATAGGTGTGATAGTCGTTCTATCAAGAGGGACTTTCAGGCGAATAGCTTGATCACGTCGCATGTAGAGAGCTCAAACCTTTTCATGATTTGCATCATTCTTTCTTGTTGATCTTGGTTGGTTCTCTATGTGAGGACCTTAGGCTTTTCCATAGCTTTAAAGTGAGCCCAAGATCATCGAATTCGGAGTTCGTATGCCAAAGTTGTGCATGTTTTAATGGGCTGCTGTAGGCTATTTCTGGGTACCACGTGGACACGGGGTTTGAGGTTGTGGGCACGGGGTCTCCGTGCGCATGGGGCTTGTATCATGGGCACGGGGTCTTGACACCCGTGGGCATGGGGTCCCCAGGAAGTGTCCGTTGGAGCCCCAACGGCTAGTTTTGGGGTTTGGCTATTTAAGGGCTCCGTCCCCCCCCCCTCCGATTTGGGGGTTGTTCACACTCATTCTAAACATCATTTTGAGCCTCCTAACACCTCTCCCAAACCTCAATCTCCCCTCTATGTAAAAGGGGATTTGTGGATGGATCTTTAAGTCATTTGTGGATTATACCCATTGCATCCCCTCTCTTCAATCTCCCACTTTCGAGAGTTCATCTTGTTGGATTGAGATTGTGAGTTGAGCATTTTTTGCTTGATCTTGCATTGCATTTGTTGCATTGGTTTGAGCTCCCCACGTCGATTTGTTCGAGTGTGAGCCCGTGAGTTTATTACTCTTGGAGGCTTCACCTCCTAGACGGTTTGGTGATATATTGAGAAGTTTGTGAAGAGGCCTAGGTGGTCAAGGTTCCTCCAGAAGCTTCCTTCTGTGGTGTGCTCCGGGGAAGCATGTGAAGTGGCCTAGGTGGTAAAGTTCCTCCGGAAGCTTCCATGTTTGTGGTGTGCTCCGGAGAAGATTGTAAAGGTGTGGTGGTTGAGGGAGTCCTGGATTAGGGGGTCCTCGGATGGCTGGACTATATACTTTAGCTGGACTGTTGGACTATGAAGATACAAGATTGAAGACTTCGTCCCGTGTCCGGATGGGACTCTCCTTGGCATGGAAGGCAAGCTTGGCGATACGGATATGTAGATCTCCTCCCTTGTAACCAACTCTGTGTAACCCTAGCCCCCTCCGGTGTCTATATAAACCGGAGGGTTTAGTCCGTAGGACAACAACAATCATACCATAGGCTAGCTTCTAGGGTTTAGCCTCTACGATCTCGTGGTAGATCAACTCTTGTAATACTCATATCATCAAGATCAATCAAGCAGGAAGTAGGGTATTACCTCCATCGAGAGGGCCCGAACCTGGGTAAACATCGTGTCCCCCGCCTCCTGTTACCATCCGCCTTAGACGCACAGTTCGGGACCCCTACCCGAGATCCGCCGGTTTTGACACCGACATTGGTGCTTTCATTGAGAGTTCCACTGTGCCGTCACCGTAAGGCTTGATGGCTCCTTCGATCATCGGCAACTATGCGATCCCAGGTGAGGTTTTCCTCCCCGGACAGATCTTCGTATTCGGCGGCTTCGTACTGCGGGCCAACTCGCTTGGCCATCTAGAGCAGATCGAGAGCTACGCCCCTGGCCATCAGGTCAGGTTAGGAAACTTGAACTATATTGCCAACATTCGCGGAGACTTGATCTTCGACGGATTCGAACCCATGTCAGGTGTGCCGCACAATCACGACGGGCATGACTTAACTCTGCCGTCGGACAGTGTTCGGGTGATCACACCTGCAACTACTCCGGCCCTTAATCCGGAACAAATTGCGCCATCCGAGGACGGGTGGATAGACCCCGCCATGGAGGCCGCACTCTCAGTGGCGATAGAGCCGAATACTGACTTCACCCCTTACGAGAGCCGTGTTGCCGAACCATTGGATTCGTCCCCGGCCACGGGCTCCGAGCCGCCTGCGTCCATGCCTATCGAATCCGATTGGGCACCGATCATGGAGTTTACCTCCGCGGATATCTTTCAGCACTCGCCTTTTGGCAATGTGCTAAATTCATTAAGGTCTCTCTCCTTGTCAGGAGAACCTTGGCCGAACTATGTCCGGCTAGAATGGGATGCGGACGACGAAGAAATTCGCTCCCCACCCACCACCCACTTAGTAGCCACTGTCGACGATTTAACCGACATGCTCGACTTCGACTCCGAAGACATCGACGGTATGGACGACGATGCAGGAGACGAACAGGAACCACCGCCCACAGGGCGCTGGACCGCCACCTCATCATATGATATATACATGGTGGATACCCCCAAAGAAGGCGATGGCGATAAGACATCGGAGGATGACCCCTCCAAGAAGCAACCCAAGCACCGACGTCAGCGGCGCCGCTCTAAGTCCCGCCATAGCAAAAGTAATGATACCGGCACAAGAGACAATAACACTCCGGATAGTGCCGAAGACGACGACAATCCCCTCCAGCCAGATTTAGAGCGGGAGGATGAACAAGCTAGCCCTCCAGAACAGGCAGCAGATGGAGAAACGGAGGATGACAATTACATGCCTCTCTCCGAAGACGAGGTGAGCCTCGGCGACGAAGAATTTATCGTGCCTGAGGATCCCGTCGAGCAGGAGCGCTTCAAGCGCCGGCTTATAGCCACAGCAAATAGCCTGAAGAAAAAGCAACAACAGCTTCGAGCTGATCAAGATTTGCTAGCAGACAGATGGACCAAAGTCCTTGCGGCCGAGGAATACGAACTCGAACGCCCCTCCAAGAGTTACCCAAAGCGCAGGTTGCTACCCCGACTCGAGGAGGAAGCATTAAAACCAACGTCACCAGCATATGATGCGGCTGATCGGCCACCTCGTGGCCGAGACAGAGAGGCATATCAGCCCGAAGTCCAGACCGCACCCCGCCGCCGTTCAACCAAAAACACCAAGGCCCGGGGCAACACGCGGGACCTGCGAGACGTATTGGAAAACAAAGCAGGGCATACAAGATCGATCTACGGATCACGGGGTCATGCCCCAACGTGAGACGATGATCGTCACGCCGGATATACCAAAAGCAAATCCGGCCGGGCCGAATACAGCAGACAAGACTCGTATGAACTGCGTCGTGATATAGCCCGGCACAGAGGCGCCGCACACCCCCTATGCTTCACTGATGAAGTAATGGATCACGAATTCCCAGAGGGTTTTAAACCCGTAAATATTGAATCATATGATGGTACAACAGACCCCGCGGTATGGATCGAGGACTTCCTCCTCCACATCCACATGGCTCGCGGTGATGATCTACATGCCATCAAGTACCTCCCACTAAAACTCAAAGGACCAGCTCGGCATTGGCTGAATAGCTTGCCAGCAGACTCCATTGGCAGTTGGGAGGATTTGGAAGATGCATTCCTTGACAACTTCCAGGGCACTTATGTGCGGCCACCAGATGCTGATGACTTGAGCCATATAATTCAGCAGCCAGGGGAATCGGCCAGGAAATTCTGGACCAGGTTCCTAACTAAGAAAAACCAAATTGTCGACTGTCCGGATGCAGAGGCCTTAGCGGCATTCAAGCATAACATCCGTGACGAGTGGCTCGCCCGGCACCTCGGCCAGGAGAAGCCGAAGTCTATGGCAGCCCTCACGACACTCATGACCCGCTTTTGCGCGGGCGAGGATAGCTGGCTGGCTCGCAGCAACAACACATCAAGGAATCCGGGCACTTCAGATACCAAAGATAACAACGGCAGACCACGTCGTAACAGACATAAGCGCCGCAACAACGGCGATAACGCCGAAGATACGGCAGTCAATGCTGGATTCAGTGGCTCTAAACCCGGTCAGCGGAAAAAGCCATTCAAAAGAAGTACTCCAGGCCCGTCCAGTTTGGACCGCATACTCGATCGCTCGTGTCAAATCCACGGCACCCCCGATAAGCCAGCCAATCACACCAACAGAGAATGCTGGGTGTTCAAGCAGGCCGGCAAGTTGAATGCCGAAAACAAGGACAAGGGGCTGCATAGCGATGACGAGGAGGAGCCCCAGCCGCCGAACACGGGAGGACAGAAGAGGTTCCCCCACAAGTGAAAACGGTGAACATGATATACGCAACCCACATTCCCAAGAGGGAACGGAAGCGTGCACTAAGGGACGTCTATGCGATGGAGCCTGTTGCCCCAAAGTTCAACCCATGGTCCTCTTGTCCGATCACCTTCGATCGCAGGGACCACCCCACTAGTATCCATCATGGCGGATCTGCCGCATTGGTCCTCGACCCCATCATTGACGGATTTCACCGCACTCGAGTCCTTATGGATGGCGGCAGCAGCCTGAACCTGCTCTATCGGGATATAGTGCGCAAAATGGGTATAGACCCCTCGAGGATCAAACCCACCAAAACCACCTTTAAAGGCATCATCCCAGGTGTAGAGGCCCATTGCACGGGCTCAATCACACTGGAAGTGGTCTTTGGATCTCTGGACAACTTCCGAAGCGAGGAGTTAATCTTCGATATCGTCCCGTTCCGCAGTGGCTATCACGCACTGCTCGGGCGAACCGCATTTGCAAGATTCAATGCGGTACCGCATTACGCATACCTCAAGCTCAAGATGCCAGGACCTAGGGGGGTTATAACAGTCAATGGAAACACAGAACGCTCGCTCCGCACGGAGGAGCACACCGCGGCCCTCGCAGCAGAAGCACAAAGCAGCCTTTTAAGGCAAACCGCCAATTCGGCGATAAAGCCCCCGGACACCTTCAAGCGAGTCCGGAGTAACCTGCAACAGGATCGCCTGGCACGTTCAGAGCTCGCCTAGCAATTCGGCCTCCGTCCTAGTCCCAATCAAGCGACGAAATTTACGCCGCGCGTACATAATTACGCACTACAAATACCATGGGCATAGGCGGAGGCACGGCCAGGACACGTCCCACAATGCGGCTCAACCGCCCCAGGGGCTGTATACCTTTATAATTTTCTCTCTTTCAGGACCTTACTCTCTGGAAGCCCTTTTCGGCAGTCTGATTGCTGGACGCATTACGGGAAGGAAATACAAAGGAGGCAAGAAGCTAAGACGTACAAGGGAATCCCCAGGTGGTCTCTAATAACGATCGAAATACCTGTTTTAAATACCCATACGCAGCTTGCCCCTGGATAGGACATGTCAAATAGTCCTATTTTCTGCTTATTGCACTACTTGTATTCGTACGCTTTGACGTACTATTTAATAACAATGCGTAGCGTTTATTGCATTACCCCTTCCTTTTTTCTTTCTCTTGTCTGCTTAATTACGACAGATTGCACCCGTACATTCTAGTACGACTAGTACGCCAGGGGCTTCAGTATACCCCATAATACGGCGTGAGAAGTCCGAACACTTTCGACAGTGCGGCACCCCGAACTTATAGCATTATATGCATCAGCTCCGAATCATGTCTTGGGTCAATAGTTGGGTTTGCCCGGCTCCCATGTTTTGGTACCTTACGTTCCGCAAAATCGGCTAAGGTAGCGCTGGGAGAACTACTGCGATTGTGTCCCGGTTCTTCCGGACGAGCACCTCAGTAGAGAAAGCCGAAAACTGACTGTCATGATGAGGCGAGAGCTGGTCGCTGTTCGAGAGGTCTCAAGTCCTTAAAGACTTTTTCCGCTTCGGGCGAGGAGTCGGCCTTGCCCGACTTAGGCGTATATAGCGCCCCAAATTCGGCCTTCCGAATACTAGGGGCTTCGCCAAAATTTAAAATTGTAGACTTCTATGGCTAAGTGAGGGTGATAAAGCTTTATAGTCCGATTGCCTGGTTCGCTGTGCTGAACACCTCCTTCGAAGGACCCAAAATTGGGATAAAGAGTGTTCAGGTTTATCCCGAACACCCCAGTACTAGTTACATGGGGGCAGAAGCCGACGACTGGCCAACCCTCAGATTTCATAAACGGCCGCACAGAAGGTAATATTTTAAATTAACAAGCGTTGCATAGCGCAAATGAACTCGTTTCACATTACAGGATCACATGAGTACGTTCATTCAAATATTACATCTTTAGCACATTCCTCCGCCACAAGGCGGGAACCCTTCAGGACACTGTCATAATACATTTCGGGGTGGCGATGCTCCTTGCCTTCCGGCGGCCCCTCCTTCACCAGCTTTACGGCGTCCAGCTTCGCCCAGTGCACCTTCGCCCGGGCAAAAGCCCTGCGCGCACCCTCGATGCAGACGGACCGCTTTATGACTTCAAGCCGTGGGCAGGCATTCACAAGCCGCCTCACCAGACCGAAGTAGCTATCAGGCAGGGGATCGCCAGGCCACATCCGGACTATAAGACCCTTCATGGCCTGTTCGGCCGCCTTGTGGAGCTCGACCAGTTGCTTCAGCTGGTCGCTCAAGGGCATTGGGTGTTCGGTCCCAGTATACTGAGACCAGAACAACTTCTCCGTCGAGCTCCCCTCCTCAGCCCGGTAAAACTCTGCGGCATCCAACACACTGCGGGGAAGATCTGCGAACGCTCCTGGAGAGCTCCGAACTCGGGTAAGTAAAAGGAAAGTTTCCTTCACATGCTTGCTTTGCATAATGAATGCCTTACCCGCTGCTATCTTCTTAACCGCCTCAATCTCCTGGAGGGCCTTGTGGGCTTCAGCCTTGGCGTTTTGTGCGCTTTCGAGGGCCTTCGCAAGCTCGGACTCTCGCGTCTTAGAGTCAAGCTCCAAGGACTCGTGTTTTTTGGCGAGAGCCTGGAGCTCTTGCTGCACCTCGCCTACCCGGGCTTCTTGCTTTTCTCGCTCGATGCGCTCCTTGGCCGCTTTGTCTTCGGCCTCGGACAGCGCCTTCTTCAGGGTCGCCACTTCGGTCGTGGCCCCTGGCAAATTCATGATGATCCTATTATTTTACAACCAAATTTCTTTTTAATATATAGACAGGGTATCGCTTACCTTTGTTCTCTTCGAGCTGCCTCTTGGTAAGGCCGAGCTCTTCCTTGGACCGCTCAAGGTCCTGCTTCAGTGCAGCGACCTCCGCAGTACGTGCGGCAGCGGCCAGCAGTGAAGCCTGCATATGCACATAGACATATTCTGATTAGACTCCTGAGTCATTATTTGATCCTCTATTCGGCCTTTCTTCGCGAACGCCAAACAGAGCATCAGGGGCTACTGTCTATGCGGTAATATTTTCCTATAATTTGATTACTTACCTGAAAGCCTGTTAGGAGGCTGGCACAAGCTTCAGTTAGTCCGCTTTTGGCGGACTGAACCTTCTCGATCACCGCACTCATGATAGTGCGGTGCTCTTCGTCGATGGAAGCGCCGCGAAGCGCTTCCAGCAAGTTGTCCGGTGCCTCTGGATGGACAGAGGCCACCGGCACGGGCGGCTTGCCCCTCTTAACGGGGGTCGCCTGACAGAGTCCGGAACCACTGGAGGTTCCGGCGCAGTGTTCGGCTGGAGGCCGAATTCGGAGCCCATGGGAGTCTTGCTCCCTTGCGCCCAGGGTCCGGAATGTCGCCTCGAGGCGCCTCCAGGACTACCTCCCCTCGGCTCGGTGCCCTTTGAGACAACACCTCGACGTTGTCCGTAGGGCGAGGGGTGGAGGCGGTCGGAAGTGAATCGCTATTCATATCCGACGGGTCCAAAGAACCATCCGACGAAGATACGTCGATATGGGCTCGGGACGGACTGCATAATCATGTTCGGCGTGATGAGAAGCAGTGCAATAAAACATACCATGAATTGCTATGGTATCCGGATACTTACGACTTCGCCAGGGGCTTGTCCCTGGGCAACCACTCGTCGTCGCTGTAGGCGGCCGTCGTGGAGCAGTCCGGGAGGAGGGTCCTTCCCTTCTTGGACCCTTCGGCCTCCCCGGATGGGGCGGCCTTCCTTTTCTTGTCTCCCCCGGCTGGGGGGAGAACTTTCCTCTTCCTCCTCCTCGTTTTCGTGGGAGGAGTGCGCCTCAGAGTTTTCGGACGATGAGTCCGATATAACCTTGCGCCGGAGACCCTTCCGGGTCCCCGTGGCCTTCTTCACCGGCACCTCGTAAGGCGCCGGAACCAGCATCTCCGTTAGGAGAGCATCTGCTGGATCCTCAGGCAGGGGGGCTGGGCAATCGATCTGCTCCGCTGTCTCTACCCAGTCATGTTAATAGCATGGAGGCTTAGATCCCGCACATGATTAAACTGGGGAAAATAAACATCCTGTGAGATATAAAAAACTTACCGGATTGGCATGGCGCTTTGCGCTGAGTCCGCGGTCCTCGGTAAGGGGAGGAGGTACCTCGGCGCCCTTGAACAGCACCTTCCAGACGTCCTTGTGCGTCGTGTCGAAGAGCTCTCGCAGCGTCTGGTGCTCGGCCGGGTCGAACTCCCACAAATTGAATGCCCGTCGTTGACACGGGAGGATCCGGCGGAAGAGCATGACCTGGACCACGTTGACAAGCTTGATTTTCTTGCTCATCATGTTTCTGATGCATTTCTGGAGTCCGGTCAGCTCCACCGATGAACCCCAGGACAGGCCCTTCTCTTTCCAGGAGGTGAGCCGCGTGGGGATTCCGGATCGGAATTCGGGGGCCGCCACCCAGTTGGTGTCGCGCGGCTCGGTGATGTAGAACCACCCCGATTGCCACCCCTTTATGGTCTCCACATAGGAGCCTTCGAGCCAGGTGACGTTAGGCATTTTGCCCACCATGGCGCCTCCGCACTCCGCTTGCTGGCCGACCACCACCTTCGGTTTAACATTGAAGGTCTTCAGCCACAGGCCGAAGTGGGGCCTGATGCGGAGGAAGGCCTCGCACACGACGATAAACGCCGAGATGTTGAGGATGAAATTGGGGGCCAGATCGTGAAAATCCAGCCCGTAGTAGAACATGAGCCCGCGGACAAACGGGTGGAGGGGAAATCCCAGTCCGCGGACAAAGTGGGTAAGGAAAACCACCCTCTCATGGGGTTCGGGCGTAGGGATGATCTGCCCCGCATCTGGCAGCCGGTGTGCGATGTCCGCGGCCAGATATCCGGCTCCCCGTAGCTTTGTGATGTTCTCCTCCGTGACGGAGGAGACCATCCACTTGCCTCCCGCTCCGGACATGCTTGGAGTGGTTTGAGGGGAAAAACGCGAACTTGGGTGCTGGAGCTCGAGTGCGCAAGAATGGATGAGCAAGGAGGAAGAAGGCGTGGGTAAAAAGAGGAATCCTTGTCCCTTTATAGGGCGGAGGAAACTATACGCCTCCCCACCTGCCTAGTAAAACTCGCTTATTCCCCAAGCGCCGTAATTGATGGCGCGGTTGGGTTACCCACATCCGTATTGATGAGAATCCCGTGATAAGGGGACACGATCTCTGCTTCGACAAGACGTGCCAAGAAAACCGCCTCGCAATACGTGCAGTAGCTGGTTGAGAAAAACGGTTCGAATAATGACCGGGCCGTGGTATGATGTCATGCTGCCGAACGTGTCAGCAGATTAGATTTGTGGAAATATTATTCTCTCTACGGTGGTATGTGGAACTTGTTTTGCAGAGCCGGACACTGTCCTTGTGTTCAAGATCTTCTATGGAGTATTCGGAGGAAGAACCCGCCTTGCAATGCCGAAGACAAATCTGCGCGCCGGACTCATCGTCATTGAAGCCTGGTTCAGGGGCTACTGAGGGAGTCCTGGATTAGGGGGTCCTCGGATGGCCGGACTATATACTTTAGCCGGACTGTTGGACTATGAAGATACAAGATTGAAGACTTCGTCCCATGTCCGGATGGGACTCTCCTTGGCGTGGAAGGAAAGCTTGGCGATACGGATATGTAGATCTCCTCCCTTGTAACCGACTCTGTGTAACCCTAGCCCCCTCCGGTGTCTATATAAACCGGAGGGTTTAGTCCGTAGGACAACAACAATCATACCATAGGCTAGCTTCTAGGGTTTAGCCTCTACGATCTCGTGGTAGATCAACTCTTGTAATACTCATATCATCAAGATCAATCAAGCAGGAAGTAGGGTATTACCTCCATCAAGAGGTCCCGAACCTGGGTAAACATCGTGTCCCCCGCCTCCTGTTACCATCCGCCTTAGACGCACAGTTCGGGACCCCCTACCCGAGATCCGCCGGTTTTGACACCGACAGTGGTCGCCTTCAAGACCAACCCCGAGTGAATCGGGGCTCATCCATTGGGGGTGACTCGAAAGGGAGAATACAATGAGTCACTTGGTGACGCCTTAGAGCTCTGGCTTCGGCACCGCTCTAACGGAGATTAGCACTCTCACGAGTGTGAACTTCGGGATAAATCCGCGTCCCTGACTCACTTGTGGTTATCTCATACCCACACCCTTTACTTTTCGCAATTCATACTTGCTCATATTGATATATATACTGTGCTAGTTGAATTGCTAGGTTCTTCCTACATTTCCATATCTTGTGATATGGTTTGTGCTTGGTAGTTTGCTTAAGTGCCTATCTTGTTTACCATAGGTTGTTGGTGCACTTAGTTGAGCCTAGCATATTTAGGATTTGTGCTTGAAAAGTATCCTTTAGTTTAGTTCCGCGTTAGGATAAAGCCAAATCCGTAAAAGTTTTAAAACACCTATTCATCCCCCCTCTAGTCGTCATCTAGATCCTTTCAGATAGTCTTTCTTTTCAGCTATCCATTTGGCGGTGATTCGAGAATGCCTTAGGAAATACTCATTGATCTTGAATAAAGTATATTTCACTATTGTAGTCACCGGTAATGAATGGACACACTTGAGCACATTGTTTAAACATTCCACCATGTTTCCTGTCATGTCGCCATATCTCAAACCTCCTTCGTCGTAAGCGCGTGACCACTTATGCTTCTCTGGAAGATGCCTTGTCGAGAATTATCTCCCCCTTTGTTCTTTCCAACGCCTTGAAGAGTTTATCATAACGGCTTTTGAATGTATCGGTGTTGAATGCCACGAAAACATGGGTAAGGTCTTTGCAAAGCTCCTTGCTATTGCATGCCCAGTAAAAGTTTGCCACGAAGTGCCTCAAGCACCCACGAAGTGCCTGGAATATTAATGTCTATTGCTTTGAGAATCCCATGTTGCCGGTCTGATATGATGCATACCTCTCTCTTGCCAATCACCTTTGTCTTCACCTGGCCCATGAACCACTTCTAGTTGTTGTGCTCGTAAGGCACCAAGGAAAATGCCACCAGCAACATGTTATCATTGGACGAGTGGGCCATTGCCACCATCAATGTGCACTTGTACTTGCCGGTCAAAAAAGTGCCATCTATAGACAAGACAGAGTGATAATGTGTAAATGCCTCAATGCATTGCTCAAAGCTCCAGAAGGCACGGTGAAACACTCTGTCAATTGACTCGACCCTATGGTGCATGCTCGGGTACCGATGGGCAATGGCTCCCAACATCCTCGGGAGAATATTTTATGCGACCGCAAAATCACCATGCAACGTTCTAATAGTGTTTGACTTGGCCATCCATACCTTCCCATACTTGACCTCGTACCCATATCGTTCTTGGACCGAACTCATGAGTAACTTCACCTTCATGGTTGGATCGTGGGATATCTCATTCAACAATTTTTAGCCTAGAAACTAATATGTGAGTTTACGGTGTTCCTTGCTTCGATCAACTTTGTTCAGCGGTGTGTACTCATGAGTGGCCACACAACTCTTCAACACCTATTACCCGGTTTCATGATTTTTTCTTCCACGGACCTTCCATGGGCAACCTTTGTCACATTTGATGGTGTAGCGCACCTTTTGGTTGGAATGACCAACAACAAACGGTATGGTTCCTAATGGCATAGTCACTCAACCATATCTTGAACTCTTGCAAGCACCCAAAATTGATGCCTTTCTTCAAATGAGCATTCTCGTCCTCATCCTTGGGCCTTGGATCACCAACCTTCGGGCATGGTGTTGCTTCAACCAACCCCAATCTCATGCCACCGTCAACAACAACCTTGTCGGCAAGACTAAGATCAAAAACAATGAGGGTCCTCTTTCCTTGCCCGTCACCTTCATGAAGATTTGATTTTCTTGCGCCGTGAACCCATCCTCGTCCAATTCTTTCTCCGGACCCTCGTCATCCGAGCCATACCCACACATAACTATAAGTGAGTCTACGATCCATGTCTTGTTGGTAGACAATGACATCCAAGTTACCAATGGGATTGTGATGAATCTCTTCTTCTTCCTCCTCCCCGTATGCATCATCTTGAGCAATAACATGATCATCAACATGAGCAATAGCATCATCATCAACATGAGTAATTGCATACATTCAAAAAAACATGAGTAATTGCATCATCATCACCACGAGCGATAACATGAACCTCTTTCTCTCGAAGTACTATGGCTCTACCATTCATCTCCTCTTCACTTTTTTTGGCTACTTTTTTTGAACAAGCAAAGGCACCGAAGTGCCAAATTCATTCAGCTCATAGAGAAAGTACAAAGAGAATTACATAGATCTACTGAAGATATAGAGGAGGAGTAGCAGTATCTAGAAAAGAGAGCTGAAGAAAGACCCTATATGAGGCAAAGTGGAAAAGACCACTATACCATGATCAACATGGTTAGAACTAGCAGAGGAACACTCTGAATCTGAAACTAGGAACGGATGTTTGCCTTTTGCTTCACTACTAATCGACCATATTTCTTGAAGCAAGCAGGTCAATGTCCTGTAGAAACAGCAAAATACATCTACAACCAAGATGAAAACCCTGCAAAATAAGAAACTGATGTACGCCAGCTTCGCGTTATAGCATCAAACTCCACAGATCTGCGAAGGAATAAAAAGCCAAGCACAACGCGTAGTACAGAGAGAAGGCAGGGCTTAAGAAGTAACAAAGAACATGCCCAGGCTTCCATATATAACTAAGATAAAAACATGGCACACCAAAACATACAGGGAGAAAACTAATAATAGTGAACTGTATGAATTCTAAAGCCCTGAATTTGAAATTTTTCAAGAAGAGCCAGTATTGGGCAAAGACCATGAGTGTGTCTTGCTACAAAACAAGAGAACCGAGTGTCGCCAATAGCACGAAAAACTTGTTGAGCAATATTATGAGCAATACCGTTGATCTCCCTAGAAATGTGAAACACCTTTCTCTACAGCTGATAAGTAGTCTTAAAAAAACTAGCCACAGATTTCCTGATACTCCATGGAGTTTCAGAAGTGGAGACATTACCTAGAGCAGCAGCCCCAGCTAAAACCAAGCAGTCCGTCAGAAAAGTAGGCTGAGCAATGTTGAGTTGAGATGCAAAATAAGCAGCAAAATTTAGTGCAAGAGCCTCCGCTTGCAGAGGAGTAGAAGTTGGAGGAGCTGAAGCTTGCAGTTGCACATTGATCTCTCCTTGATTAGAGGGTAAGGAAATCAAGACCCCCACACCTGTGCCAACCTGTCCTTGCAACAAACCTGGAATTTTCTTGGTCCTAAAGCTGCATCCGGATAGATTTTAGCCCCATCAACCAACAAATCAGACCAAAGGGTTCTGCCAGGCAAAGGAATTTGATTAGAAGACAACTGATTTGGAGTTGGAGCCTGATTCAAGAGAAGGGCATTGTCATACACATTAGAGGTTAACGCAAGAGCAGCAATGTGAACTTGATGAGGAAGAGATTTTGCCCTATCAAAGAGAAAATCATTCCTTGCTTTCCAGAGACACCAAAGAAATGTAAAAATGTTAGAAAGAGAACCATATGGATGCCTCATGCGAAGAAAATCAAGAAGAATAGAATGCAAGGTGGAATGCCCCTGTACTAAAGCATCCGAACGAACAAACCAAGGAGAGGAAACCAAGCCGCACGAGAAAAAGAGCACATGAAAAACAGATGGAATTCATCCTCTTGTTGACCACATCGGCAACAATTTTTTGAAATGTGAATGGAAAATCTACTAGCCCTCAACCCCGTAGGAAGAGCCCTCCTAAGCAGTCTCTGCGCAAAAGTTTTAACTTTTGGCAGCATATCCTTTTCTTTCCAAATGAGTTTAAGAATATTTGAGAGATCCAAAGGAACATCATAAGGTGCATTTCGGGGAATGGCCTGAATTTCCTGCAAACAAAGTTTATAGACAGATTTTGAAGAACAAATACCATTATGAGTGAGATCCCAACAAAGCATATCCGGACTATCATCATCAATAATATTTGTTTGCACAATAAGAGAGGCCAAAGGTTCTTGAAAAAGAAGTCATGATTCCAAGTTTTTTGGTCCGGAAGCCAAAGATCTTTAACTAAACATGGATATTGAAACCCATGTTGTTGATGAATAAGGCAATCATGAACTGATCTCCAAAGAGAGCACCAAGGAGTGCTCCAAATTGAGATATTGCCTTGAGATAATTGATAAAAAGAATGGGCTTTGAGTTTCGGTAGAATTTTAAGAATATAAGACCAAAAAGCGAACTTAGGAGAATTAGCAGAAGCTATCCATATGGAGGCATCATGAAAATATTCAGCCTTAAGAACGAGATGCAAGTGAGAAGAAGGAGACTTAGGTAATCTCCAAGCAGCGGTGAGAAGGAGACATTCATTGATAGCCTTCAAGTTCCTTATTCCTAATCCTCCCTCTTCCTTAGAGTTACAAATACCCTTCCAAGCTCGGAGGCAAAGGCTCTTTTTGGAATCACTTACTCGAACATCTGGCCACCAAAAATTCCTAATGATTACAGTAAGTTTATGTAAGTGCATCTAGTGCCCCTTAGTGATTTTGGTGTATTGAAGACTTATAGGTAAAGGGGCTAATGTGTTTGTGAGTGTACACAGGATCTATAAATTATGAAGAAAGTCGACCCCTGAAAATGAATGTCTTCATATGAAGACTTTGGTTTTCTTGAAGACTTTGAAGATGAGGAAATTGGTGTGACCTTGAAGACTTTGATATTGATGCAAGGATTATGAAGCGTGAAGACTTTTGTTTTCGAAGTTTCATTTTCTCTTTCTTGAGTCATAGGAAACACCGTACTGTTAAAGGGGGTCGAGGTAAAACTAAGGAAACATTTCCAAGTGATGCTCATCTCAAATCCTACACATACCCAATCCTTCGAGTGCAGCCTTTGGAAATCTCATACAGTTCAGTCAATTTCTTCAGTGACAGAGATGAAGATCTTCTGGTCTTTGAGTAATTTGTTCTAACTGGGGAGTTAGGAGTTCTCCAGTGCGAATTGCCTACAAGTGAGGAACATGATAGCCCTGAGGAATTTGAGAGCTCAAATTTCCGACCATTGCTTTGCTACACGCCAGCTATCCCAAAATATCTTATCCACCTAACGGTCATATTATTGAAGGGCATTTATGTCTTATCATGTCGGTCTGCTCCCCGGCTATAAATAGCCGCCCACTACAACCACTAGTTGGTTGCTTGCTTCGAGAGAAACTGACACTTGTCATTGAGAGCATCCCATCCTCCGAGGACTTCAAGAGAAAATCATCAGTGAGGAAAAACCCAAACACGTACAACCCGAAGTGATTGAGCATCACTGAAGAGATTGTTTCTATGTGGAACCGACGCTTGTTACCTTTGAAGACTGTGCATCTTTCAGATGGTTAGGCGTCAAGGTGTAGAGCATCTAAGAGGAATTGTGGATCACCGGGTGACCTAGTCTGTGAAGGTTTGGAAGTCACCTGAAGACTTACCACGAGTGATTGGGTGAGGTCTGTGTGACCTTAACTCAAGGAGAATACGGTGAGGACTGCGTGCCCGGGACTGTGTGTCTTTTGGTTTAAATACCTAGCCGCTCCAACCAGACGTACAACTGTCACATCAATTGGAACTGGTCTACCAAATCATTGTCTTCACCAAGCTACTGGTTCTATTTCCTCAACCGTTTCATTTCCTCGCTCATGTGTTGATGAAATTGATCGTTACTATTTGAAGACTTTGACTAAAGACTTCCTCAATTTCCTCAATCATATTTCTTTAGTCATTTTGTTTTCTGCATGCTTATCCTGTTTACACGCTACCTGTGCTTTGTGTATGTTTCATTTCATCATGTTGCCTATGCTACTATCTTGTTATGCATGCACCTGAGTACTTATTCCGCTGCTTGTAGTTCATCAATTAGAAAATTCCTCAAGTAGTATTTCCTCAATGACGAATTTGTAAAAACCGCCTATTCACCCCCCCCCCTCTAGTCGATATAACGCACTTACAGTTTAGCCATGAACTTCTTGGTAAACAAGATTTTAGCCATATAATAAACAGGTATAGCCAAGAAAACCGAATGAATCAATTCTAATCTGGCAGCATGGGAAAGCATGTTAGCTTTATAAGTAGGCAGCTTATTCAGAAAATATTCAATGACAAAAGTTGTAAGCCGAAGCTCTATTCTTAGCTGGAAGCACAAGAGGATGACCTAGATGAACAAAACTGCTATCCAAGTTAGAAACCGGGAAAATCTGCTTGATAGCATGAATTATAGCTTGAGGAACATGAGAGCTGAAAAGAATGCTTAATTTAGCCCAGTTTGGAGTTTGTCATGAGATGGCACAAAAATGGTTAATGATTTGAGACATAGAATGAGCCTCTTGAAGACTTGCATGTCCACAAATCATATGCAAACAACAAAGAGTGAATAGGAGGACAGTTTGGTCCAAGAGAAATTCCCTGCAAATGGTGAGCAGCCAGAGCCTCATTAAGAACAAGAGACAATTCATTGATAGCAATGACAAACAAATAAGGCGACATGGGACAGCCCTGACGGATACCTCTGAAGCTTATAAATTTATGCGAGGGCTGACCATTAATCAAGACCAAGAACGTGGGAGAAGAAATACAAGCATGCACCAGGTTAATGAAATGACCATGCAACCCTTTACGTGTAAGAGCAGCCACTATAAAATTCCATTCCAAACGATCAAAAGCTTTGGCCAAATCAATTTTAAGCATAAAGGCATTATGTTTCCAAGATTTAAGAGAGAAAGAGTGCGTGATTTCTTGGGAAATGATGATATTATCACTAATGTGTCTACCCTCAATAAAAGCTTGTTGAGCAGGATCAATATAATCAGGCAAATGCAATTTAATCCTATTAGCAAGAGACTTCGCAATGATCTTATACACAACGTTACAAAGACTAATAGGCCGGTATTCCATGGGAACCTGAGGCCCAAGTTTTCTTTCGAACGAGTGCAATATTTGTGTCATTAATATGAGGAGGCAAAATACCAGTATTATCAAAATTAATGACAAGCTGCGTAACTTCATCACCTATCCAGTCCCAAGCTGCCAAATAAAACTCCACATTGAACCCATCCGGCCCTAGAGAAGCATTTAATTTCATCTCCTTGAGAAACTGCAAGACCTCCTGTTTATCTGGAAGAGCATAAGTAGGATCTAGGGAATCATTAGGCCAATGAGAATGAGTGTAAGGTCTCTCAGAATTATCGTTGGGAGAAGAAAATATATATTGGAAATAGCTAACAAAAGTGTTAGTGATAGCACTGGGCTTAAAATGCATCATGTCCTTTTCATCCTTAACAGAACAAATAGTATTCCTCTTTCTACGCTTGACCACAGCTTGATGAAAAAACTTAGTATTGCGGTCTCCATCCGTTGCTCGACTTTTCTTACTTCTTTGTTTGTAAAACTGATTAAGTTTAGAGAGAGTTTGCTCATACCTGACAGTGAGAGTACTTTCCAAAGCATGATCTTGTTGTTGCAAGGAAAGTTGTTGTATTTGGTTAATGTTCAATTCAAGGTCATGAAGGTCCTGTTGGAGGGGCTTCTTCCTTTGACACCACTTTTTAAGTGACCCTGCTAAAGAGGAAGTTTTGGCTGCAAAAGATTGAGCTAAGCAATTAGTCCAAGCTGATTTAGCAAAAGTAGAAAAAAAATCCTTTTCTAACAGCCACCAATTTTCAAATTTGAAGGTCTGCCTAGGTTTGACAAAATTACCTTTAGTAGACACTAAAATGGGAGCATGACCACTCAAAATGATAGGCAGATTAAGAACTTTGGTATTAGGATAATGCATGCACCACACGGAATTGACCAAACAACGGTCAAGGCGTCTATAAATAGGTTTGGAAGTGTTCTGTCTACCACGCCAAGTATAAGCAGGCCCACTATAACCTATATTGAACAAACCACAATTTTCACAAGAGAACGAAAAGCATGCATACGATAGTAATTCACATTGCCATTACAACCATCAATATCATACAGGATGTCATTCAGGTCTCCTATACACATCATCGGCATGCCTATATTATCATACACAAATGAAGAAACTTGATCCCAAATGCCACTAGTCTGCCTATGATACGGGTCGCCGTATATACAAATCGAACAAAAGTTGACCCCCGAAGCTAGATGAACTACTTTAGCTAATATATAGTGGAAAGCGGCACTATGAACAAAGACTTTAAGATCATCAGTCCACATCAGCCAAAGACCTCCCGAAGCACCTCTAGAAGGAACAACAAAACCATTGGTAACATCAAACATATTAACAAGATCAACGGAACGAACTTTGGATGATTTGATATCCGAAACAAAGGTTACAAGCGCCTTTGTGGATCGCATCAAGTTAGCTAGGTAGAGCATCCTCTCATTGTTGAGGCCTCGGCCCATACCTCGGCAATTCCAAGCGATGGCCCTCATGGCGCCCGAGGCGCGATAGGGCCGTGCACCTCTCCCCAAGAAGCGGAGTGAGCCAGAGGAATCCTAGGGAAAGACTATGGGCGTCTTGACCAAAGCATGAGCAGGAACGCCCCTCTATCCAAATCCAGCAGATGCTCAGCTCTGGATTGAGAAAAATTGGCACGCGAACGCTCCCACCTGCGCTTCAAAAGCTGAACTAAACCGCAACGATTTGCAAAGGAACCGGCGGAGCGAGGTGCCGAGGCACAGCAGCAAGAGCTGGGAGAAGCGCACCAGGAACAACCAGATCACGCTGCATTGACAAGCGGGCCGAGGTCAGCGGGATGTGGCGGCGGCGCAAGGCTATGTTGGCTGAAGCGGGAGAAACGGAGACGGGACAGCTGCCAGACCGAGCTGCTAGATCTATCTAGGAAAAGCGAGAAATCAACTTAGAAAGGAGAAGGGGAGGAGCCAATCAGGCTGAGATGGGTGGGGGACGAGCAAGCAACAAGAACAGGGCAATAGAGAAAGGGGATCTAGACAGCAGAAGGAGAATAGGGAGGACGAGATGTCCAAGAGAAAAAAGGGAAGAGGAAGATCAGACCAAGAAGGGGAAGCAGGGAGGAACGGCAGAACGCCAGACGCTGATACGTCCATTTTGCATCATGCTTTTATATCGATATTTATTGCATTATGGGCTGTTATTGCACATTATGTCACAATACTTATGCCTATTCTCTCTTATTTTATAAGCTTTGCATAAAGAGGGAGAATGCCGGCAGCTGGAATTCTGGGCTGGAAAAGGAGCAAATATTAGAGACCTATTCTGCACAACTCCAAAAGTCCTGAAACTCCACGGAAGTTATTTTTGGAAATAATAAAAAAATACTGAGCGAAGAAAATACCAGAGGGGGCCCACACCCTGGACACGAGGGTGGGGGCGCGCCCCCTGCCTCGTGGGCCCCCTGGTGGCCCTCCGGTGCCCATCTTCTGCTATATGAAGTCTTTCGTCCGAGAAAAAATCATAAGCAAGCTTTCGGGACGAGACTCCGCTGCCACGAGGCGGAACCTTGGCGGAACCAATCTAGGGCTCTGGTGGAGCTGTTCTGCCGGGGACACTTCCCTCCGGGAGGGGGAAATCATCACCATCATCATCACCAACGCTCCTCTCATCGGGAGGGGGCCAATCTCCATCAACATCTTCACCAGCACCATCTCCTCTAAAACCCTAGTTCATCTCTTGTATCCGATCTTTGTCTCATAGTCTGGGATTGGTACTTGTATGTTGCTAGTAGTGTTGATTACTCCTTGTAGTTGATGTTAGTTGGTTTATTTGGTGGAAGATCATATGTTCAGATCCATTATGCATATTAATATCCCTCTGATTATGAACATGAATATGCTTTGTGAGTAGTTACGTTTGTTCCTGAGGACATGGGAGAAGTCTTGCTATTAGTAGTCATGTGAATTTGGTATTCGTTCAATATTTTGATGAGATGTATGTTGTCTCTCCTCTAGTGGTGTTATGTGAACGTCGACTACATGACACTTCACCATTATTTGGGCCTAGAGGAAGGCATTGGGAAGTAATAAGTAGATAATGGGTTGCTAGAGTGACAGAAGCTTAAACCCTAGTTTATGCGTTGCTTCATAAGGGGCTGATTTGGATCCATATGTTTCATGCTATGGTTAGGTTTACCTTAATACTTCTTTTGTAGTTTCGGATGCTTGCAATAGGAGTTAATCATAAGTGGGATGTTTGTCCAAGTAAGGACAGCACCCAAGCACCGGTCCACCCACATATCAAATTATCAAAGTACCGAACGCGAATCATATGAACGTGATGAAAACTAGCTTGACGATAATTCCCATGTGTCCTCGGGAGTGCTTTTCTCTATATAAGAGTTTGTCCAGGCTTGTCCTTTGCTATAAAAAGGATTGGTCCATCTTGCTGCACTTTATTTACTTTCATTACTTGTTACCCGTTACAAATTATCTTATCACAAAACTATCTGTTACCTATAATTTCAGTGCTTGCAGAGAATACCTTGCTGAAAACCGCTTATCATTTCCTTCTGCTCCTCGTTGGGTTCGACACTCTTACTTATCGAAAGGACTACGATAGATCCCCTATACTTGTGGGTCATCAAGACTATTTTCTGGCACCGTTGCCGGGGAGTGAAGCGCCTTTGGTAGGTGGAATTTGGTAAGGAAAAATTTATATAGTGTGCTGAAATTTACTGTCATTTGTTACTATGGAAAGTAATCCTTTGAGGGGCTTGTTTGGGGTATCTTCACCTCAACCAGTAGAGCAAAGAGTTGCTCCTCAACCTACTGAACCTACTGAAAATGAAAATGTTTACTTTGAAATTCCTTCGGGTATGATTGAGAAACTGCTAGCTAATCCTTTTGCAGGAGATGGAACATTGCATCCCAATTTACACTTAATCTATGTGGATGAAGTTTGTAGATTATTTAAGCTTGCAGGTATGCCCGATGATGTTATCAAGAAGAAGGTCTTCCCTTTATCTTTGAAGGGAGATGCATTGACATGGTATAGGCTATGTGATGATATGGGATCATGGGACTACAAACGGTTGAAATTGGAATTCCATCAGAAGTTTTATCCTATGCATCTTGTTCATCGTGATCGTAATTATATACATAATTTTTGGCCTCGCCGAGGAGAAAGCATCGCTCAAGCTTGGGGGAGGCTTAAGTCAATGTTATATTCATGCCCCAATCATGAGCTCTCAAGAGAGATGATTATTCAAAAAAATTATGCTCGGCTTTCTGACAATAATCGCTCCATGCTCGATACTTCTTGTACTCGTTCTTTTATGATGAAGACTATTATATTCAAATGGGATTTATTGGAAAGAATTAAACACAACTCTGAAGATTGGGATCTCGACGAAGGTAAGGAGTCAGGTATAACACCTAAGTTTGATTGTGTTAAATCTTTTATGGATACCGATGTTTTCCGTAAATTTAGCACTAAATATGGACTTGACTCTGAGATAGTAGCTTCTTTTTGTGAATCTTTTGCTACTCATGTTGGTCTCCCTAAGGAGAAGTGGTTTAAATATAATCCTCCCATTGAAGTAAAAGTAGTTGCACCTATTAAAGTTGAAGAAAAGACTATCACTTATAATGATCCTATTGTTCCTACTTCTTATGTTGAGAAACCACCTTTCCCTGTTAGAATTAAGGATCATGCTAAAGCTTCAACTGTAGTCAACAAAAGTAATATTAGGACACACAAACCCCCTGAGCAAGTTAAAGTTGAACCTAATATTGCTATGGTTAAAGATCTCTTGGTTGATAATATTGATAGGCATGTTATTTACTTCTGTGATGAGACTGCTAGAATTGCTAAACCTAGTGCTAAAGATAAACATAGACCTCTGGTAGGCATGCCTGTTATTTCTGTTAAAATAGGAGATCATTGTTATCATGGCTTATGTGATATGGGTGCTTGATACGTCTCCAACGTATCTATAATTTTTGATTGCTCCATGCTATATTATCTTCTGTTTTGGACATTATTGGGCTTTATTATTCACTTTTATATTATTTTTGGGACTAACCTATTAACCGGAGGCCCAGCCCAGAATTGTTGTTTTTTGCCTATTTCAGAGTTTCGCAGAAAAAGAATATCAAACGGAGTCCAAACGGAATGAAACCTTCGGGAACGTGATTTTCGGAACGAACATGATCCAAAGGACTTGGACCCTACGTCAAGAAAGCCACCAGGAAGCCACGAGGTAGGGGGCGCGCCTACCCCCCCCCCCCCCAGGCGCGCCCTCCACCCTCGTGGGCTCCACGTTGCTCCACTGACGTACTCCTTCCTCCTATATATACCTACGTACCCCCAAACGATCAGATATGGAGCCAAAAACCTAATTCCACTGCCGCAACCTTCTGTACCCACGAGATCCCATCTTGGGGCCTGTTTTGGAGCTCCGCCGGAGGGGGCATCGATCACGGAGGGCTTCTACATCAACACCATAGCCTCTCCGATGAAGTGTGAGTAGTTTACCTCAGACCTTCGGGTCCGTAGTTATTAGCTAGATGGCTTCCTCTCTCTTTTTGGATCTCAATACAATGTTCTCCCCCTCTCTCGTGGAGATCTATTCGATGTAATCTTCTTTTGCGGTGTGTTTGTTGAGACCGATGAATTGTGGGTTTATGATCAAGTTTATCTATGAACAATATTTGAATCTTCTAAATTCTTTTATGTATGATTGGTTATCTTTGCAAGTCTCTTCGAATTATCAGTTTGGTTTGGCCTACTAGATTGATCTTTCTTGCAATGGGAGAAGTGCTTAGCTTTGGGTTCAATCTTGCGGTGTCCTTTCCCAGTGACAGTAGGGGCAACAAGGCATGTATTGTATTGTTGCCATCGAGGATAACAAGATGGGTTTTTTATCATATTGCATGAATTTATCCCTCTACATCATGTCATCTTGCTTAAAGCGTTACTCTGTTCTTATGAACTTAATACTCTAGATGCATGCTGGATAGCGGTCGATGTGTGGAGTAATAGTAGTAGATGCAGGCAGGAGTCGGTCTACTTGTCTCGGACGTGATGCCTATATACATGATCATACCTAGATATTCTCATAACTATGCTCAATTCTGTCAATTGCTCAACAGTAATTTGTTCACCCACCGTAAAATACTTATGCTCTTGAGAGAAGCCACTAGTGAAACCTATGGCCCCCGGGTCTATTTTCCATCATATTAATCTTCCAACACTTAGCTATTTCTGTTGCTTTTATTTTACTTACATCTTTATCATAAAAGTACCAAAAATATTATCCTATCATATCTATCAGATCTCACTCTCGTAAGTGACCGTGTAAGGATTGACAACCCCTTATCGCGTTGGTTGCGAGGATTTATTTGTTTGTGTAGGTGCGAGGGACTCGTGCGTAGCCTCCTACTGGATTGATACCTTGGTTCTCAAAAACTGAGGGAAATACTTACGCTACTTTGCTGCATCACCCTTTCCTCTTCAAGGGAAAACCAACGCAGTGCTCAAGAGGTAGCAGTGCTAGTGCTAGTGCAATACCTATTTCCTTATACAAAGAAATTATGCATAATATTGCACCCGCTGAGTTAGAAGATATTGATGTCACCATTAAACTTGCCAATAGAGATACTATTTCACCAATTGGGATTGTTAGAGATGTTGAAGTCTTGTGTGGGAAAGCTAAATATCGTGCTGATTTTCTTGTTCTTGGTTCCCCACAAGATAGCTTTTGTCCCATTATATTTGGGAGACCCTTCTTGAACACTGTTAATGCTAAGATAGATTGCAAGAAGGATGTTGTTACTATTGGCTTGGATGATATGTCTCATGAGTTTAATTTCTCTAAATTTCGTAGACAACCTCGTGATGAGGAATTGCCTAGTAAAGATGAAATAATTGGTCTTGCTTCTATTGTCGTACCTCCTAGTGATCCTTTAGAACAATATTTGCTAGACCGTGAAAATGATATGTTTATGAATGAAAGAAGGGAAATAGATGAAGTATTCTTTAAACAGGGACCTATTCTGAAACACAATTTGCCTGTTGAAATCCTAGGGGATCCTCCTCCACCCAAGGGTGATCCCGTGTTTGTGCTTAAACCGTTGCTTGATACTCTTAAATATGCTTATCTTGATGAAAATAAGATATATCATGTTATTATTAGTGCTAACCTTTCAGAGAAGGAGGAAGAAAAATTATTGAAAACTCTGAAGAAGCACCGTGCTGCTATTGGATATACTCTTGATGATCTTAAGGGCATTAGTCTCACTCTATGTCAACACAAAATAAATTTGGAGAAAGACACCAAACCAGTTATTGATCATCAACGACGGCTGAATCCTAAGATGAAAGAAGTGGTAAGAAAGGAAATATTAAAGCTCCTTGAGGCAGGTATAATTTATCCCGTTGCAGATAGTCAGTGGGTAAGTCTTGTCCATTGTGTCCCTAAGAAAGGAGGTATTACTGTCGTTCCTAATGATAAAGATGAATTGATTCCGCAAAGAATTATTATAGGTTATAGGATGGTAATTGATTTCCGCAAATTAAATAAAGTTACTAAAAAAGATCATTACCCCTTACCCTTTATTGATCAAATGCTAGAAAGATTATCCAAACATACACATTTTTGCTTTCTAGATGGTTACTCTGGTTTCTCTCAAATACCTGTGTTAGCTGATGATCAAGAAAAGACCACTTTTTCTTGCCCTTTCGGTACTTTTGCTTATAGACATATGCCTTTTGGTTTATGTAATGCACCTACTACCTTTCAAAGATGCATGATGGCTATATTATCTGACTTTTGTGAAAAGATTTGTGAGGTTTTCATGGACGATTTCTCCGTTTACGGATCCTCTTTTGATGATTGCTTGAGCAACCTTGATCGAGTTTTGCAGAGATGTGAAGAAACTAACCTTGTCTTGAATTGGGAGAAGTGCCACTTTATGGTTAATGAAGGCATTGTTTTGGGGCATAAAATTTCTGAAAGAGGTATTGAAGTTGATAAAGCTAAAGTTGATGCTATTGAAAAGATGTCGTGTCCTAAGGACATCAAAGGTATAAGAAGTTTCCTTGGTCATGCCGGTTTTTATAGGAGGTTCATTAAGGACTTCTCAAAAATTTCTCGGCCTCTGACTAATCTATTACAAAAAGATATACCTTTCGTTTTTTATGATGATTGTGTAGAAGCATTTGAAATACTTAAGAAAGCTTTGATTTCTGCACCTATCGTTCAGCCACCTGATTGGAATTTACCCTTTGAAATTATGTGTGATGCTAGTGATTATGATGTAGGTGCTGTTCTAGGACAGAGAGTTGATAAGAAATTAAATGTTATTCAATATGCTAGTAAAACTCTAGACAGTGCCCAGAGAAATTATGCTACTACTGAAAAGAATTCTTAGCAGTTGTTTTTGCTTGTGATAAGTTCAGACCTTATATTGTTGATTCTAAAGTAACTATTCACACAGATCATGCTGCTATTAAATATCTTATGGAAAATAAAGATGCTAAACCTAGACTTATTAGATGGGTTCTCTTGCTACAAGAATTTGATTTACATATTATTGATAGAAAGGGAGCTGAGAACCCCGTTGCAGACAACTTGTCTAGGTTACAAAATGTTCTTGATGACCCACTACCTATTGATGATAGCTTTCCTGATGAACAATTGAAGGTCATAAATGCTTCTCGTACTGCTCCATGGTATGCTGATTATGCTAATTACATTGTTGCTAAATTTATACCACCTAGTTTCACATACCAGCAAAAGAAAAGTGTTTCTATGATTTAAGACATTACTTCTGGGATGACCCACATCTTTATAAAGAAGGAGTAGATGGTGTTATTAGACGTTGTGTACCTGAGCATGAACAGGAACAGATCCTACGCAAGTGTCACTCCGAGGCTTATGGGGGGCACCACGCTAGAGATAGAACTGCACACAAGGTATTGCAATCCGGTTTTTATTGGCCTACTCTCTTCAAGGATGCTCGTAAGTTTGTCTTATCTTGTGATGAATGTCAAAAAATTGGTAATATTAGTAGACGTCAAGAAATGCCTATGAATTATTCACTTGTTATTGAACCATTTGATGTTTGGGGCTTTGATTATATGGGACCGTTTCCTGCCTCTAATGGATATACACATATTTTAGTTGTTGTTGATTACGTTACTAAGTGGGTAGAAGCTATTCCAACTAGTAGTGCTGATCATAAAACTTCTATTAAGATGCTTAAAGAAGTTATTTTTCCGAGGTTTGGAGTCCCTGGATATTTAATGACTGATGGTGGCTCACATTTTATTCATGGTGCTTTTCATAAAATGCTTGCTAAGTATGATGTTAATCATAGAATTGCATCTCCTTATCACCCATAGTCTAGTGGTCAAGTAGAATTGAGTAATAGAGAGCTCAAATTAATTTTGCAAAAGACTGTTAATAGATCTAGAAAGAATTGGTCCAAGAAACTTGATGATGCATTATGGGCCTATAGAACTGCATATAAAAATCCTATGGGTATGTCTCCGTATAAAATGGTTTATGGAAAAGCATGTCATTTACCTCTTGAACTAGAACATAAGGCATATTGGGCTATTAAAGAGCTCAATTATGATTTCAAACTTGCCGGTGAGAAGAGGCTATTTGACATTAGCTCACTTGATGAATGGAGAACCCAAGCCTATGAAAATGCCAAGTTGTTTAAAGAAAAAGTTAAAAGATGGCATGATAAAGGATACAAAAGTGTGAGTTTAATGTAGCTGATTATGTGTTGCTATTCAACTCTCGTTTAAGATTTTTTGCAGGAAAACTTCTCTCTAAATGGGAAGGTCCTTACGTTATCGAGGAGGTCTACCGTTCCGGTGCCATAAAAATCAACAACTTCGAAGGCACAAATCCAAAGGTGGTGAACGGTCAAAGAATTAAACATTATATCTCAGGTAATCCTATAAATGTCGAAACTAATATTAGTGAAACCGTGACACCGGAGGAATACATAAGGGACACTTTCCAGAACGTTTCAGACTCCGAAAAGGAATAGGTACGTGGTACGGTAAGTAAACCGACTCCAAAACAGTTCTAATGGCAATTTTTCTCCGTTTTGAAATATTTACAAAAATAGGAAAATAAGAAGCAGTCCGGGAAGGACACGAGGCTTCCACGAGGGTGGGAGGTGCGCCCTACCCCCCTGGGCGCGCCCCCCTGCCTCGTGGGCACCTCGTGTGCTCTCCGGACTCCGTTTTCTTGCACGATACTTCTTTCGGTCGGTAAAAATTCATTATATAATCTCCCGAAGGTTTTGACTCCCGTATCACGCAAATATCCTCTGTTTTGTTTCGAGTTGTTTCTGTAGCAGATTTGGAGCAAGATGTCATCTCAGGATTCCGACGGAGAGAGCTATGTCTCACACCTCATTGCGGACCCAAAGGCCTATGGGGATCTATCTCCTTGTGGTCGAACTACGGACGAGGAGGATGCTCATTTGATGAGGATCAATGATTCAAGTTCAGAGGAGGAGGATGTCCCTCTACCTCAACCTGGGGATATGCACGTGAAGTTCAAGAAATCTAGTCTCCCTAAGAGGGCTAAACTATCTAACTACAGATCTATTCCTTCTTATTTTCGGCAGAAAAGCAAAGGAGATATAATCACATGGGTATGGGCACTCCCCTTGGCAACTGCCAAGCTTGGGGGAGGTGCCCCAGTATCGTATCACCATCACATCTCTATCTTTACCGTTTTCTTAGTTCGATCCTTTCAGTAATATCTTGATCTAGTAGAATAAAGTTTTAGTATGATCTAGTTGTGAGTTTTGCTTTATGATCTTTCTATGTAATCGAGTCCGTGAGCTATATATAATAAAGATTAGTGTTGAGTCAAGGGCTTGATTTTTTGCCATGACCTTGAGTGAATAAAATAAAAAGAAAGAATAAAAAAAGAAATAAAGAGATCATATTGATCTTATGGAGAGTAATGACTTCACATATAAAGAGTATGATGATTAAAAATTGTTGAGAGTTGACAAACATAGTTTTGGTCATCGTTGCAATTAATAGGAAGTAATAAAGAAAGAGAGGTTTCACATATAAATATACTATCTTGGACATCTTTTATGATTGTGAGTACTCATTAAAATATGACATGCTAAAGAGTTGATGTTGGACAAGGAAGACAACGTAATGGGTTATGTTTTTTTATATCTGAAATGAAGTATATTGTCATGGATCATCCAACATGTTGAGTTTGCCTTTCTCCCTCATGCTAGCCAAATTCTTTGCACCAAGTAGAGATACTACTTGTGCTTCCAAATATCCTTAAACCCAGTTTTGCCATGAGAGTCCACCATATCTACCTATGGATTGAGTAAGATCCTTCAAGTAAGTTGTCATCGGTGCAAGCAATAAAAATTGCTCTCTAAATATGTATGATTGATTAGTGTGGAGGAAATAAGCTTTATACGATCTTGTGATGTGGAAGAAATAAAAGCGACGGACTGCATAATAAAGGTCCATATCACAAGTGGCAATATAAAGTGACGTTCTTTCGCGTTAAGATTTTGTGCATCCAACACTGAAAGCGCATGACAACCTCTGCTTTCCTCCGTGAAGGGCCTATATTTTACTTTTATCTTCTACCTTATGCAAGAGTCATGGTGATCTTCACCTTTCCTTTTTACATTTTATCCTTTGGCAAGCACAGTGTGTTGGAAAGATCCTTATATATATATATATATATATATATATATATCCAATTGGATGTAAGTTAGCATGAACTATTATTGTTGACATTACCCTTGAGGTAAAAGGTTGGGAGGCGAAACTATAAGCCCCTATCTTTCTCTGTGTCCGATTAAAACTCCGTAACCACAAGTATTGCGTGAGTGTTAGCAATTGTGAAAGACTAAATGATAGTTGAGTATGTGGACTTGCTGAAAAGCTCTTACATAGACTCTTTCTGATGTTATGATAAATTGCAATTGCCTCAATGACTGAGATTATAGTTTGTTAGTTCTTAATGAAGTTTCTGATTCACACTTGACATTGTGGATAGATTGTTACTTTATCATAAGAAATAATATGACAATATCCATATATGTTGCTGCTATAAGAATGATCATGATGCCCTCATGTCCGTATTTTATTTTATCGACACCTCTATCTCTAAACATGTGGACATATTTATCGTTATCGGCTTCCGCTTGAGGACAAGCGAGGTCTAAGCTTGGGGGAGTTGATACGTCCATTTTTCATCATGCTTTTATATCGATATTTATTGCATTATGGGCTGTTGTTGCACATTATGTCACAATACTTATGTCTATTCTCTCTTATTTTATAAGGTTTACATAAAGAGGGAGAATGCCGGCAGCTGGAATTCTGGGCTGGAAAAGGAGCAAATATTAGAGACCTATTCTGCACAACTCCAAAAGTCCTGAAACTCCATGGAAGTTATTTTTGGAAATAATAAAAAATATTGAGCAAAGAAAATACCAGAGGGGGCCCACACCCTGGCCACGAGGGTGGGGGGCGCGCCCCCTACCTCATGGGCCCCCTGGTGGCCCTCCGGTGCCCATATTCTGCTATATGAAGTCTTTCGTCCGAGAAAAAATCATAAGCAAGCTTTCAGGACGAGACTCCGCCGCCACGAGGCGGAACCAATCTAGGGCTCTGGCAGAGCTGTTCTGCCGGGGACACTTCCCTCCGGGAGGGGGAAATCATCGCCATCGTCATCGCCAACGCTCCTCTCATCGGGAGGGGGCCAATCTCCATCAACATCTTCACCAGCACCATCTCCTCTAAAACCCTAGTTCATCTCTTGTATCCGATCTTTGTCTCATAGTCTGGGATTGGTACTTGTATGTTGCTAGTAGTGTTGATTACTCCTTGTAGTTGATGCTAGTTGGTTTATTTGGTGGAAGATCATATGTTCAGATCCATTATGCATATTAATATCCCTCTGATTATGAACATGAATATGCTTTGTGAGTAGTTACGTTTGTTCCCGAGGACATGGGAGAAGTCTTGCTATTAGTAGTCATGTGAATTTGGTATTCGTTCAATATTTTGATGAGATGTATGTTGTCTCTCCTCTAGTGGTGTTATGTGAACGTCGGCTACATGACACTTCACCATTATTTGGGCCTAGAGGAAGGCATTGAGAAGTAATAAGTAGATGATGGGTTGCTAGAGTGACAGAAGCTTAAACCCTAGTTTATGCGTTGCTTCGTAAGGGGCTGATTTGGATCCATATGTTTCATGCTATGGTTAGGTTTACCTTAATACTTCTTTTGTAGTTGCAGATGCTTGCAATAGGAGTTAATCATAAGTGGGATGTTTGTCCAAGTAAGGACAGCACCCAAGCACCGGTCCACCCACATATCAAATTATCAAAGTACCGAACGCGAATCATATGAACGTGATGAAAACTAGCTTGACGATAATTCCCATGTGTCCTCGGGAGTGCTTTTCTCTATATAAGAGTTTGTCCAGGCTTGTCCTTTGTTATAAAAAGGATTGGGCCATCTTGCTGCACTTTATTTACTTTCATTACTTGTTACCCGTTAAAAGTTATCTTATCACAAAACTATCTGTTACCTATAATTTCAGTGCTTGCAGAGAATACCTTGCTGAAAACCGCTTATCATTTCCTTCTGCTCCTCGTTGGGTTCGACACTCTTACTTATCGAAAGGACTACGATAGATCCCCTATACTTGTGGGTCATCAGACGCCGGACAATCGCCGGAAATCGCCACGGAGGGGACGATCGACCATCAGCACAGAACGATGCTAGCCCAAGTCGGAGTATTTGATGGAGAGTTTACTTGTTGGCTACTTGGTGGTTGACTAGAAGAATTGGGGACATACACCTCGACTCTGCCATCATGTATTGGGGAGGATACATTGCGGTTCAAGTCGATTTGTAGCCGAGGAACTTCAACCTTTGAGGAAAATAATTCAAGTACCTTGTCTTGTGATTCCTCAATTTTATCCTTGTACACATTCCAACGCAATTCAGAGGTGATGGGCATACTCTTTAATCGGGACTTTACTCCCACTCCGACATCATACCTCCCAATAAGTTAGCTTCTTCACTTGGGTCAATCCACTATAAGACGCTTCTCACTTTCAGGACAACATCCTCATAGCTTGGCCTTGTGTCAAAAATCATGGGCTCTTCCCCTTCGTCAATTCCATTCATAAATGCCGCCTTGTTCAAATGATGAACATTAACGAGTCTATCCATCTAAAAACAATGATAAATAAATAGCGACATCTATGGGCCTACCAATTCGTATGGATCAAGAGCATAATTGGTTTGATGCCAAAAGTTGGTTAGAGATTGGTTGTTTGCCAATTTTCGTTGCCAATCTTACAAAAAGTTGCCAAATGTTGGCAACTTTTGGTTTTACCAAATGTTGGCTTGCCAAATATTGACAATGTCAAATGTTGGTAGCAAACCAATTATGCTCCAAGTACCTACACTATGCATACTTTGAATCGAGGAACTTGTATGCACTGCATTCAAACAAGACAAACATGGTCAAATTAAAACCATAGCCCTAACCTTAACCCTAACCCTAACATAACCACTAACCATAGCACTAGATCTTGCTACCCCCACAATGCTAGGCACACAATACATAGTCAAGCACAAACATAACCCTAAAATGCATCATATTCATTGATTTCACCACAACAAGAGCAAGAAACAATGTGAGCAATGCAACCAAAATACATGATTTCAACCAACCAAAAGAAGGGGAAGTGGGAGAGGTGCCTTGAGTGATGAAAATGCTCTGAATCCACCGAACAAATCTCAAGCAATGAAGAGGGATCTAGTGGGTGCTTGGGTAGGGGGGGAGGGAGAAGACAGGACGAGCTTGGGGGAGAGTGGGGAAGAAGATTGGGGGGTGAATGGGTGGGAGGGGCACACCAATTCACCCCACCATCTTATCCACTGCCGAACCGACCCCGGCGGTAGGCCAACGCACCCTACCGCCGGGGTCCTTGGCGGTAGGTGCCTTATCCACGTCAGCTAGGGCGGACGACCGTTAGCGGCCTCCCATTATCCTACCACTAGGGGACATGGCGTTAGGCTACCGCCAGGTCGGGTGGCGGTAGGAAAAAGTGTTCGATCTCGAAACAATTTCAAAGGGAGATCAGATCCGGCTAAACGTTACCGAAAGGGTCAAAACACCAGGATCTAAACTTTGCCAAAAGGGTCAAAACACCAAGATGGCAGTATATTAATAAAGTACATGTACCAAATTCTCATTTCATGTGTCTACCATGTGACGAATATCTAGATAGTGATGTAAGAGTTAAATGTGTGACAACGCAGACCATTTCAAAATGGGAGGGATTGAATCTGAGTATGAAACAACCACACTTGCACTCAAACAAAGCACCAGATCATTGCTTCTCATACTCGAACATAATCTCATTTATATAACAGAAAATTGTATATCTTGTAATGATTCTGCCGTAATTGTCTATATTTTGTAGTGAGTTTGTTGATGTTTTTGGCATCAACTTTAATAAAGATGGTTGTGTGAATCACAATGATGCAGAGGCCGGGGTTTTCGGAAAAACAGAAAATTGTCCTCCCGACCTGACCTCTGCATCATACCATGGCAGCAAGGGAAACAATGAACTTCGTTGGTCGCAATCCAACAAAGATCAACCTCTCAGTCCTTGTGGCAGTGTTAAGTATAACAGTGTGAAGACGTGAGACTACTATTCAAGCTTTCAATCATACAGGAATCCTTCCCATGCAGCAGAAAAAGTACTAGTAGTAGTTGTGATCCTATCACTAACCTCTTCTCAGTCTGAGACTGGTCTATCCAGACACCTGTACTGACTTTTGAAATGTAAATCATGGCTAAATTTTCTTTGACAAGGGTGGTTTTTGGAGAGGATATTCACGTGGAACCGGCTTATGTTCTGCCTCTACTTACAGCGGGTGATCATCACAGGAAGAGACGGCTGGCGAAACCGCTCCCGGGTGGCTAGCAGCAGCAGCAGCAGCTTCGCTGCATCGGCTGATACCTTCAAACGCCTGCACGCATACTCCTGAGAACCCCGTCAGGGCATGGAACACGTTCGGAAGGCTCGTCTGAAGATGGTTCAGCGTCATGGCTCGACTGGTCCTCAAGGAGTTGATGTACCTGGCCTTCTCCTCCTCGACCCTCTTTCTGAACACGTCCAGCTTCGGGTCGTCCTTCGACACTGAGTAGCTCCTGGTGTGCGAACCCTGGTCTGAGCTCTGCATTGCGTTTTCGCTGTGTTTCTCCAACTGGGCGTGGAACTTGCTCTCGATGTTGTCTGATTTCTTCTTCAGCTGACGCTCCTCAGCCTGCTGTAACACGATAGAGTGTATGACTGACAGAAAAGCTTTTATTGCTTCTGCAGCTACCTGTTTATACATACATAAAAAAAGAAGGGAACATTAATTAAATAAAGTCCAAATGGTTAACATTAATTAAGAATGGAAGGTTCGTCGTCCAAATATGTACGATGAACGTTCAACCAAAACCACCCGCAAGCTTGATTTTGCTCTGAAAGAATATACCATGTTGGTTTTACTCTACCTTCTCAGGTAACTTCTTAAGAGCATGCTCGAGTTCCCCACAGAGGCTACGGATTCCAGATGAACTTCTCATGAAGCCCTCATTATCAGGCAGGCAATCGGTGAGTCCAATCCATTCGTTAAGGATGGTTACGTACTCACGCTGCAAGGTGATCAGATTGCAGAAGGAATTGTGCCATGCAGAGACTTCGCCTTCCAACTGAGATGTTGCATAGCAATGGGAGTCAGTTGTCGGCTCACTGCCAGGTTGGTTGCCAAGGAGACTGGCTTGCTGGGCAATATGGTTCTGAACCTCATGGCACTCGTACATGTTTCTCCACATATGCACAAGCCTGAGTCACAAGCAAGGAAAGTAAGTGTGTCAGAAGAGAAAACTGACATGGAAATAAGCATTGCTATATATCAAGAATCGAAAACAGAGACCACGCCCACATAAACAGAAACGAGAAAAAAAAAGTGTCAGAAGAGAAAACCGACAAGGAAATAGCAGTCACGAGGGAGACCTGCAGAATTAACAGGACAGTATTGTAGCTATGGCAACTGAGTTGCGATTGCATCTGTCATTGGTGGGAAAAATACAAGCAACACGCGCCACAACAACAGTATGGCACAAGATGCCAGAGGTAAATACTAATTAGTATGGCTCAACATAAGTGCCGGCCATACCCTGAATGAAAATAGAGCTCCAGTATGGCTCAACATAAGTGCCATAAGAGCTATACTTGTGTCCCCCTTATGATGAAATTATAATAAGCTAGTATCTTAAAAAGTAACAAGGAAATGTGATAAACAGAGCTTCCTGAAAAGCATTGCTATATATCAGGAATCAAATACAGAGACCATGCCCACATAAATAGCGTGATACTAGTAAAATATAAGCTTTTCAACTAATTGGATATGCTAGTTCACGGATTTTCAGAGCTCACCCTGCAGCTAATTCAATAACCTGAGGATACAACTCCTCATCCCTGAGCTTTGATATGGTCAAACATGTCAAGCTTACAGCTTCCTCTAAGGACATTATCCGAGTTTGCAGTTCTTCGATATTTTCCCGAACTTTCTCTGCCTGCAACCTATCATGCTCCCCTGATTCTAGCTTCTTTAGCAATGAACTGTACTTTCTGTATTCAAGCCTTGCAAATTCTTCATCCTGCAATATAGGATAGTCAACAATGTGTCGACTTCTGGCAGCATAAGGTAACAAGTCAACATTTATTCATGATGCATCAATTTCCCCTATTGATAGAGGTAACAAAAAATTCCTAAACAATAAACGATTCATCAAAATCTAAGATACAAGCTATAAGCTGTTATCTCAATCCTTGAGTGTATTGTGCAATGCATTTCGGTGAACATAGACTAAATCAAAATAATACTTAAGACTCCCATAGTGCACCTTAACTAACTGATAGAGTTTTTGCTCCTCGTCATAAAGCTTATCTAGTGTTTTGCCATGATAACCGTATCCACAAGCATCACTTGAGGATTCCCTGTTAGCATGTACAGACTTGAATGACCAGCTCCAGGAAAGTGTAGAGAAAACCTTGGCAGACTTCGAATTTTTTCCTGCACATAGAACAACAAACGGTATTCCTCAGGAAGTGATGGTTTGTTAAGAGGTAATAGAGAGACGTATGGAATATGGAATGTTGTTGATCCCGAAATATAGTACTCCTGGTGCCATTACCTATTGCTTTGCAATGTGTTGGTGTATACTTGATACATGACACTTGGAGAACCAAACAATACATAGACAAGAAGGTTGACATACTTCATAGTTCATATGCATCATAAGAGGCTAGAGTATAAGGTTTTTTTTTTTGCGAATAGGCTAGAGTTTAACTTACCAAATGGCATCTAAACAAAATATCAAGGATGATATGTGGATGAGAAAAGCTAAATATATTACCTTTCTTTACTTGCACCTCTGAGGGATCTAGCCGGCCGGTAGCAGAATCCAAGAGTATAACAACATCAGTCCCACTTGCGGCTGCTTTCAAGAAGTACTCATCAATCTCCTTGGCTATTTCTACCAGTGACTTGTCAGTCGCCCAGGCCATCACCGAAGAGTTCGAGTCCTTTGTTACCCAGCTGCTCATCATTGATGAGTTTTCATCACCCATAACCCTACTCTTTGCTGGATGCAATTCCACACGCCTAAGTATGCCATCAGCATTGCCAGAGACGCTTTCATCCTGTCCATCAAATTCTATGTTCGTTTCCACCCAATCGTCATCCATGCTGACTTGTGAGGCCACTTCTTTATCGTCCCGATCAGCCAACGAAGATGGAAGAAAATCCAAGGGACGCATAGTGATTGGGTCCGTGTACTCCCACTCCATACCGGGCGGCGGCGGCGGGGGCAGAGGCGTCGAGCAGCTGTCAGTGTCGTCGTCTTCATCCGTGGAATCATCCCCGTCGAGATCACCATCTCTCTTCTCCCTCTTTCTTATCCTTATCGGACTAAACGGTATGAGTGGTGGGGGTAGTGGTGATGGCGGCATTGAGGATGTCACCGAGTATGGTGGCATGGAAGAAGTCACAGAGTATGCCGGAGGCGGTGGTGGTGGTGGCGGCGGCGGCGGCGGCGGAGGGGGAGGAGGTGGTGAGGCAGCGACTTGAAGGGACTGGTGTGACGATGCAGTCTCCACCTCGGCGAATTGCCGGAGAGTGGCTCCTGTGTTGCGGAGTGCATGCAAGTAGGTAATGTGTGCGGCTGCAAGGTCGACACGGCGGCGCACGAGCTGCTTCATGAGGTTCCTCCTGTCCCTGCATCTCCTCACCGCCTCCTCGTCCTCCACTTTGGAGTGCCTGCAACCCATCTGCCGCCAACAGCCTTGAAGAATGCAGATTGCAGCACCGGCTGTAAGGAAATCCCAAATCGGGGGCCTCAGTCAAGATTCCAGATCATCCGCAACACTCGGACTGTTGATTCCTAGCAACTCCACCGAAACAAGAAAAGAAATCGCTCCTTCTCCGCAACACCCACTCTCACATCCTCGCAGAGAGCCCGCTCCTATATCAGTATCTGGCAGACAAGAGGGATGATCCAAACATCAAGATTCAGCTAACACAAACTGGGGCAAAATAATAATACCCGTAAAGAATAGCCCCGATTAACTCTAGCCTGCTCGGCTGACTTACTGGAAAGGAAGAAACGCCCGCCGGTCCGCAATCTTGGAGTCGGCGGCCAGCTTGAAAGCTAAGCAGCCCCGGATTGGAGAAACAAGGAAGGATCTAGACAACCTCAAGAGCCCTCCCTCCCTCCCTCTGGTCAAGCACACGGACTGGTAGGCGAGGAGAGAGGGCGAGACAATTGGGAGCCGAGGGGGAGAGGGGAAAAGGGGAGGGGAAAGGGGAAAGCAAAGGTGTGGGATTTGGTTAGCTTTCTTTCCGGGCTGCGGTAAAGTAGCGGTGCGAGGAGGAAGAAATTGTGCAGGAAGGATGGTGGTGGTCAGAGGGGCTGAGCTGCTCCGCCGCTTTCCCCTGTCTGTCACGGAAACTCCTCCACTTGTCCTCTCATTTTCCTTTTTTCCTTGGCCTTCTCGTCCTTGCAGGTGGTATCGTGTCGTTAGGTCCACGCCGTCCATGCAAGTTTCTTTTTTCGGGGTAAAGGAGTTTTATTACTGGATAATAGTGTTACAATCAACTCCTTGATCTCGCGAACCAGATGCCCATACGCCGAACGCTCCAGTCCCTTGCTCAACAAACTTGAGAGCGCTTCCACCGAGTCCGTCTGAACGACCACTTGAAGTGTAGAATGTTGGATGGCCAAAGCCATGCCTTGCATTATCGCTTGTAATTCGGCTTTCAGAGCGTCATTACAGTGGAATATCACCCGGTACGCAGCGAAGATGAGCTGTCCAGTGTTGTCCCGTAGTACCATCCCCGCGGCGGCCGATCCATCAGAGCCATTGAATGACCCGTCCACGGAGAGAGCAACATGCCCTGGAGTCGTATTTGGCCACGGCTCGGCCTGAGGCGCCGTCTTCTCAACCATGGGAGGGGTAGCCGAAGATGGCATCTTTCCTTTGATAATTTCATCAGTTGAGAACCGGCCAGCTAACTTGACTGACTTATAGTAGCTATCCAAAAAATCGACCGTCACATGAACTGGGGGCACCTCTTTACCATGTGTTTGATCTGACCGCAATTGCCATATACGCCAGCAAATCATAATGATCATATACACCAGCAAATCATAATGATCATACGCCGTCCATGCAAGTGACTTCGAACATTTGCTATACGAGCTAACTACTCCCTCCATGTCATATCACAATATAAGATGGTTTTTCAAGCTAGTCTTATTGTAAGAGGAATAGAGGGAAGATTGATTGAATTTATGATTATTGCTTGAGCATCATGGGCATATATATATAAGAATGCATGATTAACTTGAAGTACATGACAAGGCAGAAATAAATCCTATGCTATCCTATGTTTTCTGATATACTTATACTCTCTTCATCCGGAAATACTTGTCATCAAAATGGATAAAAGGAGATGTATCTAGACATATTTTAGTTCTATATACAACCTTTTTTATCCATTTTGATGACAAGTATTTTCGGACGGAGGGAGTATTATATTAAAGTAATATGATATTAAAGTATGGTACGGTTTCGGGATATATATTAAAATTACTTAGGTATGATTCCGCTAGATACCATATTAACAAAAGCTGCCGTGAATTTAAGAAATGACAATGATTTTTTACAAGTTTATGGCTCAAACTCTTCTATAACAAAAATATATAACTATATATACTTGCAAAAAAAAATATGCAAGTATATATGCATGCATGGATTCAAGCCTTTATGGCTGGTCATGCATGCAAATGCTTTGGTTTGTTTATGGACGAGCTTGACATTTTTCGAGAAAAATGAATACACTACAAGAAAAATAAATACGTAACAAAAAAATGAACGCGATTAGCAAGGAATATGACTCTTGTATAAGAAAAAGGACTATGTAAAAGTTTTTTTGGGCCTTTGGTTTGCACATTAACCTTTCCATGGGTCTGAGTGAGCAGGTCGTAGCTCCTTTGAATGGGCAATGTATACGAACAATGACAACAACTTTAGTACCACCTCGCTTGCCCGCCTGGTGAAGAGTAGATGTAAGGTCTATATAATAATGTCTCTAGTGTCTTAAAAAAAACTCCCTTCATTCCATAATGTAGAGTGTCCACGCTTTTCAAAATTTAACTTTGATCATAAATTTAACCAATATGGGTGACTGCGACGGGAGGATGATAGATACCTTTGGTTTCGTATTCGAAAAAAGTTTTCAAAGGTATAATTTTTCACTAAAATGATTTATGTATAATTGGTCTAATTTATGGTCAAAACTGAATCTCGAAAAGCGTGGGTGCACTACATTATGGAATGGGGGGAATATATAACAATGTCTCTTGGGGTGTGAATATTGGACAATGCAAGCAAGACAAGCTTACATGATTGAGGGAGTCCTGGACTAAGGGGTCCTCGGGCGTCCGGCATGTTAGCCATGGGCCGGACTGATGGGTTGTGAAGATACGAAGACCGAAGACTTCACCCGTGTCCGGATGGGACTCTCCTTGGCGTGGAAGGCAAGCTTGACGACCGAATATGTAGATTCCTTTTCTTTGTAACCGACCTTGTGTAACCCTAGATCCTCCTGGTGTCTATATAAACCGGAGGACTTAGTCCGGAAAGGATATACTCGTTACCATAGTCATACAGGCTAGACCTCTAGGGTTTAGCCATTACGATCTCATGGTAGATCAACTCTTGTAATACTCATATTCATCAAGATCAATCAAGCAGGAAGTAGGGTATTACCTCCATAGAGAGGGCCCGAACCTGGGTAAACATTGTGTCCCCTGTCTCCTGTTACCATCGACCTTAGATGCACAGTTCGGGACCCCCTACCCGAGATCCGCCGATTTTGACACCGACATTGGTGCTTTCATTGAGAGTTCCACTGTGCCATCCCCAAAAGGTTCGATGGCCCCTCCAATCGTCAACAATGACGCTGTCCAAGGAGAAACCTTCCTCCCCGGACAGATCTTCGTGTTCGGCGGCTTCGTGCTGCGGGCCAACTCATTTGGACACCTGGAGCAAATCGATAGCTACGCCCCTGGCCATCAGGTCAGATTTGGGAGCTTGAATTACGTTGCGGACATCCGTAGAGATTTGATCTTCGCCGAATTCGAGACCGCGGCGACCGCTCCTGGTCACCTTGACGAACATGACCTAAATCTGTCGTCAGACCGCATCCCGGAGATAGCTCCCGTGACCACTCTGGCCTTAGATCCAGAGCACACTGCGGCATCCAAGGCGTGGAGGCTCAACCCCACCACGGAGGCCATAGATTCCCCGGCGTTGGAGCCGCACGTGGACTTAACCTCACACAATATCTGTGTCACCGGAATTCCGGACTCGTCTCTGGTTATAAGTTCCGAACCATGTGAGCCCGCGGACGCCGAACTTGATCGTTCATCGATCTTTGAATTCAGCACCGCGGACATCTTCCAGCACTCCCTTTGGGCGATGTGCTAAACTCATTAAAGAGTCTGTCCTTGGCGGGGGACTCACAACCGAACTGTGTTCGGTTTGAACTAGGGGCTGATGAAGGAGAATCTTGCTTCCCTCCCGCCACCCACTTCATAGCCACAGTCGAGGATTTAACCGACACGCTTGATTACGACTCCGAAGACATCGACGGTATGGAAGACGATGCCGATGAGGAGCAAGGCCAAAATCCGCCATATACTGGACGCTGGACGGCCACTTCTTCATACGATGTGTACATGGTGGATACACCCAAAACAACCAACGACGATGACAAAGAAAATCCAGTCGAGAATAAACCTCCTGAGACACAGCAAAAACGCAGGCGTCCTCGGCGCCGCTCTAAGTCACGTCGTTCAAAAGACAACAATGCTGGCACTGGTGAAAATAATACTCCAGACGATGCCGAAAACAATGAAGACCTTGCTGAGGTAACTGAAGGAAATATGCCCTAGAGGCAATAATAAAGTATTATATATTTCCTTATATCATGATAAATGTTTATTATTCATGCTAGAATTGTATTAACCGGAAACATAATACATGTGTGAATACATAGACAAACAGAGTGTCACTAGTATGCCTCTACTTGACTAGCTCGTTAACCAAAGATGGTTATGTTTCCTAGCCATAGACATGAGTTGTCATTTGATTAACGAGATCACCACATTAGGAGAATGACGTGATTGACTTGACCCATTCCGTTAGCTTAGCACCCGATCGTTTAGTATGTTGCTATTGCTTTCTTCATGACTTATACATGTTCCTATGACTATGAGATTATGCAACTCCCGTTTACCGGAGGAACACTTTGTGTGCTACCAAACGTCACAACGTAAATGGGTGATTATAAAGGTGCTCTACAGGTGTCTCCAAAGGTACTTGTTGGGTTGGCGTATTTCGAGATTAGGATTTGTCACTCCAATTGTCGGAGAGGTATCTCTGGGCCCACTCGGTAATGCACATCACTATAAGCCTTGCAAGCATTGTGACTAATGAGTTAGTTGCGGGATGATGTGTTACGGAACGAGTAAAGAGACTTGCCGGTAACGAGATTGAACTAGGTATCGAGATACCGACGATCAAATCTCGGGCAAGTAACATACCGGTGACAAAGGGAACAACGTATGTTGTTATGCGGTCTGACCGATAAAGATCTTCGTAGAATATGTGGGAGCCAATATGGGCATCCAGGTCCCGCTATTGGTTATTGACCGGAGACGTGTCTCGGTCATGTCTACATAGTTCTCGAACCCGTAGGGTCCGCACGCTTAACATTACGATGACAGTTTTATTGAGTTTTGATGTACCGAAGGAGTTCGGAGTCCCGGATGAGATCGGTGATATGACGAGGAGTCTCGAAATGGTCGAGACGTAAAGATCGATATATTGGACGACTATATTCGGACTTCGGAAAGGTTCCGAGTGATTCGGGTATTTTTCGGAGTACCGGAGAGTTACGGGAATACGTATTGGGCCTTATTGGGCCATACGGGAAAGAAGGAAAAGGGCCTCAAGGGTGGCCGCACCCCTCCCCTTGGTCTGGTCCGAATTGGACTAGGGAAGGGGGCGCCCCTTCCTTCCTTCTCTTTTTCCCTTCCTCTTTTCCTATTCCATATGGGAGGTGGAATCCTACTAGGACTAGGAGTCCTAGTAGGACTCCACACTTGGTGCGCCCCCTCCTAGGGCCGGCCTCCTCCTCCCTTGCTCCTTTATATACGGGGGCAGGGGGCACCCCATAGACACAACAATTGATCCTTGAGATCTCTTAGCCGTGTGCGGTGCCCCCCTCCACCATATTACACCTCGATAATACCGTTGCGGAGCTTAGGCGAAGCCCTGCGTCGGTGGAACATCATCATCGTCACCACGCCGTCGTGCTGACGAAACTCTCCCTCAACACTCGGCTGGATCGGAGTTCGAGGGACGTCATCGAGCTGAACGTGTGTAGAACTCGGAGGTGCCGTACGTTCGGTACTTGATCGGTCGGATCGTGAAGACGTACGACTACATCAACCGCGTTGTGATAACGCTTCCGCTGTCGGTCTACGAGGGTACGTGGACAACACTCTCCCCTCTCGTTGCTATGCATCACCATGATCTTGCGTGTGCGTAGGAAATTTTTTGAAATTACTACGTTCCCCAACAGTGGCATCCGAGCCTGGTTTTATGCGTTGATGCTATGCACGAGTAGAACACAAGTGAGTTGTGGGCGATATAAGTCATACTGCTTACCAGCATGTCATACTTTGGTTCAGCGGTATTGTGAGATGAAGCGGCCCGGACCGACATTACGCGTACGCTTACGCGAGACTGGTTTCACCGTTCGGAGCACTCGTTGCTTAAAGGTGACCAGCGGGTGTCTGTCTCTCTCACTTTAGTTGAACCGAGTGTGGCTACGCCCGGTCCTTGCGAAGGTTAAAACAGCACCAACTTGACAAACTATTGTTGTGGTTTTGATGCGTAGGTAAGAACGGTTCTTGCTAAGCCCGTAGCAGCCACGTAAAACATGCAACAACAAAGTAGAGGACGTCTAACTTGTTTTTGCAGGGCATGTTGTGATGTGATATGGTCAAGACATGATGTGATATAATGTGTTGTATGAGATGATCATGTTTTGTAACCGAGTTATCGGCAACTGGCAGGAGACATATGGTTGTCGCTTTATTGTATGAGATGCAATCGCCATGTAATAGTTTTACTTTATCACTAAGCGGTAACGATAATCGTGAAAGCAATAAGTTGGCGAGACGACAACGATACTACGATGGAGATCAAGGTGTCGAGCCGGTGACGATGGTGATCATGACGGTGCTTCGGAGATGGAGATCACGAGCACGGTGCTTCGGAGATGGAAATCACAAGCACAAGATGATGATGGCCATATCATATCACTTATATTGATTGCATGTGATGTTAATCCTTTATGCATCTTATCTTGCTTTGATTGACGGTAGCATTATAAGATGATCTCTCACTAAAATTTCAAGATAAAAGTGTTCTCCCTGAGTATGCACCGTTGCAAAAGTTCTTCGTGCTGAGACACCACGTGTTAATCGGGTGTGATAGGCTCTACGTTCAAATACAACGGGTGCAAAACAGTTGCACACGCGGAATACTCAGGTTAAACTTGACGAGCCTAGCATATAACAGATATGGCCTCGGAACACAGAGACCGAAAGGTCGAGCGTGAATCATATAGTAGATATGATCAACATAGTGATGTTCACCATTGAAACTACTCCATCTCACGTGTTAATCGGACATGGTTTAGTTGCTTTGGATCCCGTAATCACTTAGATGATTAGAGGGATGTCTATCTAAGTGGGAGTTCTTAAGTAATATGATTAATTGAACTTAAATTTATCATGAACTTAGTCCTGATAGTATTTTGCAAATTATGTTGTAGATCAATAGCTCGCGTTGTTGCTTCCCTGTTTTATTTTTGATATGTTCCTAGAGAAAATTATGTTGAAAGATGTTAGTAGCAAAGATGCGGATTGGATCCGTGATCTGAGGATTATCCTCATTGCCGCACAGAAAAATTATGTCCTTGATGCACCGCTAGGTGACAGACCTATTGCAGGAGCAGATGCAGACGTTATGAACGTTTGGCTAGCTCAATATGATGACTACTTGATAGTTTAGTGCACCATGCTTAACGGCTTAGAATCGGGACTTCAAAGACGTTTTGAACGTCATGGACCATATGAGATGTTCCAGGAGTTGAAGTTAATATTTCAAGCAAATACCCGAGTTGAGAGATATGAAGTCTCCAACAAGTTCTGTAGCTAAAAACCGGAGGAGAATCACTCAACTAGTGAGCATGTGCTCAGATTGGCTGGGTACTACAATCGCTTGAATCAAGTGGGAGTTAATCTTCCAGATAAAATAAGTGATTGACAGAATTCTCTAGTCACCATCACCAAGTTAGTAGAACTTCGTGATGAACTATAGTATGCAAGGGATGATGAAAGTAATTCCCGAGCTCTTCGTGATGCTGAAATCGACGAAGGTAGAAATCAAGAAAAACATCAAGTATTGATGGTTGACGAGACCACTTCAAGTGTTGATGGTTGACAAGACCACTAGTTTCAAGAAAAGGGCAAAGGGAAGAAGGGGAACTTCAAAAGAACGGCAAGCAAGTTGCTACTCAAGTGAAGAAGCCCAAGTCTGTACCTAAGCCTGAGACTAAGTGCTTCTACTGCAAAAGGACTAGTCACTGGAAGCGGAACTACCCCAAGTATTTGGTGTATAAAGAAAGATGGCAAAGTGAACAAAGGTATATTGGATATACATGTTATTGATGTGTACTTACTAGTGTTTATAGCAACCCCTCGGTAATTGATACTGGTTCAGTTGCTAAGAGTAGTAACTCGAAACGGGAGTTGCAGAATAAACAGAGACTAGTAAAAGTGAACAAAGGTATATTTGATATACAGATTATTGATGTGTACTTTACTAATGTTTATAGCAACCCCTCGGTAATTGATACTGGTTCAGTTGCTAAGAGTAGTAACTCGAAACGGGAGTTGCAGAATAAACAGAGACTAGTAAAAGGCGAGGTGACGATGTGTGTTGGAAGTAGTTCCAAGATTGATATGATCATCATCGCACACTCCCTGTACTTTCGGGATTAGTGTTGAAACTAAATAAGTGTTATTTGGTGTTTGCGTTGAGCATGAATATGATTTGATCATGTTTATTGCAATATGGTTATTCATTTAAGTTAGAGAACAATTGTTGTTCTGTTTACATGAATAAAACCTTCTATGGTCATACACACCAACGAAAATGGTTTGTTGGATCTCGATCGTAGTGATACACATATTCATAATATTGAAGCCAAAAGATGCAAAGTTAATAATGATAGTGCAACTTATTTGTGGCACTGCCGTTTAGGTCATATTGGTGTAAAGCGCATGAAGAAACTCCATACTGATGGGACTTTGGAATCACTTGATTATGAATCACTTGATGCTTGCGAACCGTGCCTCATGGGCAAGATGACTAAAACGCCATTCTCCGGAACTATGGAGAGAGCAACAGATTTGTTGGAAATCATACATACAGATGTATGTGGTCCGATGAATATTAAGGCTCGTAGCAGGTATCATTATTTTCTGACCTTCACAGATGATTTGAGCAGATATGGGTATATCTACTTAATGAAACAAGAGTCTGAAACATTTGAAAAGTTCATATAATTTCAGAGTGAAGCAGAAAATCATCGTAACAAGAAAATAAAGTTTCTACGATCTGATCGTGGAGAAGAGTATTTAAGTTACGAGTTTGGCCTTCAGTTAAAACAATGTGAAATAGTTTCACTACTCACGCCACCTGGAACACCACAGTGTAATGGTGTGTCCGAACGTCATAACCGTACTTTATTGGATATAGTGCAATCTATGATGTCTCTTACCAATTTACCACTATCGTTTTGGGGTTATGCATTAGAGACAGCTACATTCACGTTAAATAGGGCACCATCAAAATCCGTTGAGACGACGCCTTATGAACTGTGGTTTGGCAAGAAACCAAAGTTGTCGTTTCTTAAAATTTTGGGGTTGCGATGCTTATGTGAAAAAGTTCCATCCTGATAAGCTCAACCCCAAATCGGAGAAATGTGTCTTCATAGGATACCCAAAGGAGACAGTTGGGTACACCTTCTATCACAGATCCGAAGGCAAGACATTCGTTGCTTAGTATGGATCCTTTCTAGAGAAGGAGTTTCTCTCGAAAGAAGTGAGTGGGAGGAAAGTAGAACTTGATGAGGTAACTGTACCTGCTCCCTTATTGGAAAGTAGTTCATCACAAGAAACGGTTCCTGTGACCTCTATACCAATGAGTGAGGAAGTTAATGATGATGATCATGAAACTTCAGATCAAGTTGTTACTAAACCTTGTAGGTCAACCAGAGTAAGATCCGCACCAGAGTGGTACGGTAATCCTGTTCTGGAGGTTATGTTACTAGACCATGACAAACCTACGAACTATGAAGAAGCGATGGTGAGCCCAGATTCCGCAAAATGGCTTGAGGCCATGAAATCTGAGATGAGATCCATGTATGAGAACAAAGTGTGGACTTTGGTTGACTTGCCCGATGATTGGCAAGCAATTGAGAATAAATGGATCGTCAAGAGAAAGACGGACGCTGATAGTAGTATCACTATCTACAAAGCTAGAATTGTCGCAAAAAGGTTTTCGACAAGTTCAAGATGTTGACTACGATGAGAGTTTCTCACTCGTATCTATGCTTAAAGTCTGTCTGAATCATGTTAGCAATTGCCGCATTTTATGAAATATGGCAAATGGATAAACAAAACTGCATTCCTTAATGGATTTATTAAAGAAGAGTTGTATATGATGCAACCAGGAGGTTTTGTCAATCCTAAAGGTGCTAACAAAATATGCAAGCTCCAGCGATCCATCAATGGACTGATGCAAGCATCTCAGAGTTGGAATATACACTTTGATAAGTTGATCAAAGCATATAGTTGTATACAGACTTGCGGTGAAGCCTGTATTTACAAGAAAGTGAGTGGGAGCACTACAGCATTTCTGATAAGTATATGTGAATGACATATTGTTGATCGGAAATAATGTAGAATTATTCTGCAAAGCATAAATGAGTGTTTGAAAGGAGTTTTTCAAAGAAAGACCTCGGTGAAGCTGCTTACATATTGAGCATCAAGATCTATAGAGATAGATCAAGACGCTTGATAAGTTTTTTCAATGAGTACATACCTTAACAAGATTTTGAAGTAGTTCAAAATACAACAGTGAAAGAAAGAGTTCTTGCCTGTGTTACAAGGTATGAAATTGAGTAAGACTCAAAGCCCGACCACGGCAGAAGATAGAACGAGAATGAAAGTCATTCCCTATGCCTTGGCCATAGGTTCTATAAAGTATGCCATGTTGTGTACCAAATCTATTGTATACCCTACACTGATTTTGGCAAGGGAGTACAATAGTGATCTAGGAGTAGATCACTGGACAGCGGTCAAAATTATCCTTAGTGGAATAAGGAAATGTTTATCGATTATGGAAGTGACAAAAAGGTTCGTCGTAAAGGGTTACGTTGATCCAAGTTTTGACATTAAATCTAGATGACTCTAAGTCTTGGTCTAGATACATATTGAAAGTGGGAGCAATTAGCTAGAGTAGCTCCGTGTAGAGCATTATAGACATAGAAATTTGCAAAATACTTACGGATCTGAATGTGACAGACCCGTTGACTAAACTTCTCCCACAAGCAAAACATGATCACACCTTAGTACTCTTTGGGTGTTAATTACATAGCAATGTGAACTAGATTGTTGACTCTAGTAAACCCTTTGGGTGTTGGTCACATGACGATGTGAACTATGGGTGTTAATCACATGGTGATGTGAATTATTGATGTTAAATCACATGGCGATGTGAACTAGATTATTGACTCTAGTGCAAGTGGGAGACTGAAGGAAATATGCCCTAGAGGCAATAATAAAGTATTATATATTTCCTTATATCATGATAAATGTTTATTATTCATGCTAGAATTGTATTAACCGGAAACATAATACATGTGTGAATACATAGACAAACAGAGTGTCACTAGTATGCCTCTACTTGACTAGCTCGTTAACCAAAGATGGTTATGTTTCCTAGCCATAGACATGAGTTGTCATTTGATTAACGAGATCACCACATTAGGAGAATGACGTTATTGACTTGACCCATTCCGTTAGCTTAGCACCCGATCGTTTAGTATGTTGCTATTGCTTTCTTCATGACTTATACATGTTCCTATGACTATGAGATTATGCAACTCCCGTTTACCGGAGGAACACTTTGTGTGCTACCAAACGTCACAACGTAAATGGGTGATTATAAAGGTGCTCTACAGGTGTCTCCAAAGGTACTTGTTGGGTTGGCGTATTTCGAGATTAGGATTTGTCACTCCAATTGTCGGAGAGGTATCTCTGGGCCCACTCGGTAATGCACATCACTATAAGCCTTGCAAGCATTGTGACTAATGAGTTAGTTGCGGGATGATGTGTTACGGAACGAGTAAAGAGACTTGCCGGTAACGAGATTGAACTAGGTATCGAGATACCGACGATCAAATCTCGGGCAAGTAACATACCGGTGACAAAGGGAATAACGTATGTTGTTATGCGGTCTGACCGATAAAGATCTTCGTAGAATATGTGGAAGCCAATATGGGCATCCAGGTCCTGCTATTGGTTATTGACCGGAGACGTGTCTCGGTCATGTCTACATAGTTCTCGAACCCGTAGGGTCCGCACGCTTAACATTACGATGACAGTTTTATTGAGTTTTGATGTACCGAAGGAGTTCGGAGTCCCGGATGAGATCGGGGATATGACGAGGAGTCTCGAAATGGTCGAGACGTAAAGATCGATATATTGGACGACTATATTCGGACTTCGGAAAGGTTCCGAGTGATTCGGGTATTTTTCGGAGTACCGGAGAGTTACGGGAATACGTATTGGGCCTTATTGGGCCATACGGGAAAGAAGGAAAAGGGCCTCAAGGGTGGCCGCACCCCTCCCCTTGGTCTGGTCCGAATTGGACTAGGGAAGGGGGGCGCCCCTTCCTTCCTTCTCTTTTTCCCTTCCTCTTTTCCTATTCCATATGGGAGGTGGAATCCTACTAGGACTAGGAAGTCCTAGTAGGACTCCACACTTGGTGCGCCCCCTCCTAGGGCCGGCCTCCTCCTCCCTTGCTCCTTTATATACGGGGGCAGGGGGCACCCCATAGACACAACAATTGATCCTTGAGATCTCTTAGCCGTGTGCGGTGCCCCCTCCACCATATTACACCTCGATAATACCGTTGCGGAGCTTAGGCGAAGCCCTGCGTCGGTGGAACATCATCATCGTCACCACGCCGTCGTGCTGACGAAACTCTCCCTCAACACTCGGCTGGATCGGAGTTCGAGGGACGTCATCGAGCTGAACGTGTGTAGAACTCGGAGGTGCCATACGTTCGGTACTTGATCGGTCGGATCGTGAAGACGTACGACTACATCAACCGCGTTGTGATAACGCTTCCGCTGTCGGTCTACGAGGGTACGTGGACAACACTCTCCCCTCTCGTTGCTATGCATCACCATGATCTTGCGTGTGCGTAGGAATTTTTTTGAAATTACTACGTTCCCCAACAGTAACATCCGAACAGGAGGAGCAAGTAAACGGGCAAGCTAGCCTCGACGAACAGGCCAGGCCCAACGACTCGGAGGGCGGTAGTTACCGTCCGCTCTCCGAGGATGAGGAAAGCCTCGGCAATGAAGATTTTATCGTGCCTGAGGAACCTCTCGAGCAGGAGCACTTCAAGCGCCAGCTAATAGCCAGCGCAAGGAGCCTGAAAAAGAAGCAGCAGGAGCTTCAAGCTGACCAAGATCTGCTCGTCGACGGATGGACTGATGTCCTGGCAGCCGAAGAACACGGCCTCGGATGCCCAGCCAAGAGTTACCCGAAGCGAAGGTTGCTACCTCAGTTCGATGAAGAGGCGCCGGAGCCCATACTCCCCACGCGTAATGCGGCCGACCGAACACTACGCGGTCAGGACAGCGCGGCGGACCGACCACCTCGCGGTCGGGATAGAGCGGCAACTCGGGCCGAACAGCAGCCCGCCCCGTCGCCACGAAAAAACAGAGACGAAACAGCTCGGGGTCATACATACGACCTCCGACAGACCCTGGATAGTAGAGCAGGACATACCCGATCGATTTATGGATCGCGAGGACGTCCCTCGACACATGATGATGGCTACCTATTCGGGCGTGACAAACCTAGTCATACCCGAGCCGATAACAGCAGACGAACTCCATCGGAGCTACGGCGCAAGGCGGCCAGATATAGAGGCGCCGCACACCCTCTTTGCTTCACTGATGAAGTAATGGACCATGAATTCCACGAAGGGTTCAAACCCGTCAATATTGAATCATACGACGGAACAACCGATCCCGCAGTATGGATCGAGGATTTTATCCTCCACATTCACATGGCCCGTGGAGATGACCTCCATGCTATCAAATACCTCCCACTAAAGCTCAAAGGGCCAGCCCGGCATTGGTTAAACAGCCAGCCTGAAAATTCCATCGGCATTTGGGAGGACTTGGAAGAAGCTTTTCTTGACAACTTCCAAGGAACATACGTCCGGCCACCAGACGCTGATGACTTAAGTCACATAGTCCAACAGCCTGGAGAGTCAGCCAGGAAATTCTGGACTAGATTCCTAACTAAAAAGAACCAGATCGTTGACTGTCTGGATGTCGAAGCCCTAGCGTCCTTTAAACATAGCATCCGTGATGAATGGCTCGCCCGCCATCTCGGCCAAGAAAAGCCCAAATCTATGGCAGCCCTCACGGCACTCATGACCCGCTTTTGCGCGGGTGAGGATAGTTGGCTGGCTCGTAGCAAAAACACAGCCAGCGAGGCGGGCCCCTCCGAGGTCAAAAATAGCAACGGCAAGCTCCGACGTAACAGACACAAGTGCCAAAGCAATGGTGATAATACCGATGACACTATAGTTAACGCCGGATTCAGCGGCTCCAAGTCCGGTCAGTGGAAAAAGCCGTATAAAAGGAACAGCCATGGACCATCCAGCTTGGACCGCATACTCGATCGTCCGTGCCAGATACATGGCACCCCAGACAAACCAGCCAATCATTACAACAGGGATTGTTGGGTCTTCAAACAGGCCGGAAAGTTAAACGCCGAGAACAAGGAAAAGGGACCGCAAAGTGAGGACGATGATGAAGAGCCCTGGCAACCGAACTCAGGGGGGCAGAAGAAATTCCCCCCTCAAATCAAAACGGTGAACATGATATATGCTACACACATCCCTAAAAGGGAGCGCAAGCGCGCACTAAGGGACGTTTATGCGATAGAGCCAGTCGCCCCAAAATTCAACCCATGGTCATCGTGCCCGATCACTTTTGATCGTCGGGATCATCCGACCAGTATCCGGCATGGCGGATCAGCCGCACTAGTCCTGGACCCAATCATTGATGGATTCCACCTAACGCGAGTCCTCATGGACGGCGGTAGCAGCCTCAATCTGCTCTATCAAGACAAAGTGCGCAAAATGGGCATTAACCCATCAAGGATCAAACGAACGAAGACTACCTTCAAAGGAGTCATACCAGGTGTAGAGGCCCGCTGTACGGGCTCAATCACACTAGAGGTTGTCTTCGGATCCCCCGACAACTTCCGACGCGAAGAGTTAATCTTCGACATCGTCCCATTTCGGCAGTGGTTATCATGCACTGCTCGGACGGACTGCATTTGCTCGGTTCAACGCGGTGCCGCACTATGCTTATCTTAAGCTCAGATGCCCGGTCCACGCGGCATCATAACGGTCAACTGAAACACGGAACGCTCCCTCCGTACAGAGGAGCACACCGCCGCCCTAGCAGCAGAAGTACAGAGCGGCCGTTTCAAGCAGAACCGTAATCCGGCTGCCGAGCCCCTAGACATCATAAAGAGGGTCCGAACCACGCTGCAATAGGACAGCTCGGCTCATCAAGAGCTCGATTAGCAATTTGGCCTCCGTCCCGGCCCCGATCAGGTAGTGGCATTCGTATCACGCGTGCATAATTACGCACTAGAAATCCCATGGGCATCGACGGAGGCACAACTAGCTTGTGATCCACAGTTTGGCTCGACCAATCCCGGACACACATATACTTTCACTATTTCCTTTTTCCTTTTCCAGGTTTCTTTTACATAGGCTTTCTTTGACGGCCCGACTATCGGTCCTGTCAAAGGATAAAAATACCAGGATGGCAAGAAGCACGGACGTATAGGGGAAGCTCTAGAGGTCAATTCAACGACCACTCTACCTGTTGTCAGGACCCACACGCAGCTCGCCTTTGGTCATGGCATGTTAGATAGCCGGTTGCTTATTGCACTATTTGTATTAATGCGCTTTGATGCATTAACCCAATTATAACGGAAGCAGTTCGTGGCCCAAGTTTAAGGGCCCCAGATATTCCCTCTGCTCTCTTTCTGTTTTCCTTTTCCCATTGATAACTTCTCTTCTAGCACCCATACACTTTGGTACGTTTCATATTTGCCAGGGGCTCCCCAGCGCCTCACAATATGGCAACAAAGTCCGAACACTTTCTATAGTATAGTTCGGCACCCCGAATTTAGCATTATATGCATTGGCTCCGAATCATGTCTTTGGTCAATAGTTGGGTTGCCCGGCACCTTTTCTTGCTACCTTACGTTCCGCTATATCGGCTAAGGTAGTAAAGGGAGAACTACTGCGATTGTGCCCTAGTTTATCCAAATGATCACCTCAGTAGAGAAAGCCGAAAACTAACTATCATGATACAGCGAGAGACGGTCAGCTGTTCGGAGGTTGCAAATCGTTGGAGATTTCTCCCGCATTACGCGAAGGATCGGTACTTCCCGATCAGACGCTCATAGAACTCTGGTTCTGATACTAGGGGCTGCGCCTATGTTTTATTGTAAAACTCCTATGGCTAAGTGAGGGCGTTTAAGCCGCATAGTCTGATTGCCTGGTTCGTTGTGCTAAACAACTCCTTCAAGGACCATATAATTGGATCAAGATTGTTTAGATTCCATCCCGAACACCTCCGTACTACCTACGTGGGGGCAGAAGCCGACGACTGGCTAACCCTCAGATTCCATACAACACGGCCGCACAGCAGGAGAAAATTAAAGCATAACAAGCATTATATTACAAACCGACTTTGTTTCATAATACAAGGCAAAGGCAACACGAATGTATTCATTCGAAAATATTGTCCTGCCCACACTGCGTTGCCACAATGCGAGACCCCTCCAGGACATCCGCAAAGTAGCGCTCGGGTGTGCGGTGCTCCTTGCCCTCTGGCGGCCCCTTGGCCAGCTCGACGGTGTTCATCTTCGCCCACCACATCTTGCAACGGGCGAAGGCCATGCGCGTGCCTTCAATACAGGCCGATCGCTTGACGACGTCCAGCCGAGGACAAGCGTTCACCAGCCGCTTCACGAGTCTGAAGTAGCTGTCGGGCATAGCTTCGGCTGGCCATAGCCGGATTATCAAATCCTTCATGGCTAGTTTGGCCACCCTATGCAGCTCCACCAGCTGTTTTAGCTGATCGGTGAAGGGCACGGGATGCTCTGGCGCAAGATACCGCGACCAGAACAATTTCTCCGTGGAGCTCCCTTCCTCGGCTCGAAAGAACTCCATGGCATCGGACACACTGCGCGGTAGATCTGCGTAGGCTCCTGGAGAACTCCGAATCCGTGTTAGTAAGAGATACTTCTTTCTCATATACTTGCTTTGCATACTAAATGCCTTACCCGCCGCAATCTTCCTGGCCTCCTGGATCTCTTGGAGGGCACCCTGGGCCTCATTCCGGGCCGTCTCCGCACTCTGACGAGCCTTGGCGAGTTCGGTCTCTCGAACCAACGAGTCGCGCTCCAAGGTCTCGCACTTCCTCACCGCGTCCTGGAGCTCTTGTTGAACCTCGTTGACCCGGGCCTTGAGCTTCTTACGAGCGGCATGTTCCTTGACAGCCTTCCCCTCGGCTTCGGCCAGGGCCTTCTTCAGGGCCTCGACCTCGGTCGTTGCTCCTATACATATCACGACACTTCGGTCAATATATATCATCTTACTCTTTTCAAGTATTTCCCGGGTTATTACATACCTTGATTATCCTGGAGCTGCCTTTTCACCTGGCCAAGCTCCTCCCCGGCCTGCTCCAGCCTCCGCTTTAGTTCGAAGACTTCGGCAGCATGTGAGGTCGCGGCCAGCAGCGACGCCTGCATATTCATTCCCGACAAATTTAGTTAGCGTCCTACAATAAAGGTTTGATCCTCTGTCCGTTTTTTTTTTCTTTCCGAAACACCAGACAGTGTCTCAGGGGCTACTGTCTATATTGGGATTTTCTCTTTTTTCGTCGATTACCTCAAAACCTGTCAGCAGGCTGCTGCAGGCTTCGGTTAGTCCGCTCTTGGTGGACTAAACCCTTCCAATCACCGTGCCCATAAGAACACGGTGCTCATCCACAATGGAAGCGCCTTGCAGTGCTTCCAGCAGATTATCTGGTGCCCTGGTTGGACAGGGGTCACCGGTGGAATAGGCATACCCCCTTCTTTCGAAGGAGATTGCGTGCCGGATTCCGGAACCGTATCGGTCTCCGGAATCAGGTCCGGTTGAGGGCCGAACTGAGTACGGCCCTCCTCCCCAGTCTCTAGGGGGATTGGTTCCCCCTGGTGTTCGGCGATGGGGGTTTCGCCTTCGGGCGCCTCTTGAGCCTCCCCCCGGCCTGGGAAGGTCCGTCGGGAGAGCACCTCGTCGTCTCCTTTGGCCTTGGGAGAGTATGCGACCGGCGGTGTCTCGCTGGCCATCTCCTCTGAGTCCAACAAACCTCTTGATGAGGATCGCTGGGAGCTGTTGTGGGCCGGACTGCAATAGCATAATTAACCATGTCGATACATTGAAGATGAGAGGCTGGGCATATGGGTATGCGGGAGTCATAGCACTTACGATGCAGCTGGAGGCTTGGTGCGGGGGTGTCGCTCCGGACTGCTGCCGACGTCCCACGCGGAGTTATCCGCGAAGGAGCCCTTCCCTTTCTTGGACGTCCCCACCTTCGTGGAGGCCGCCCTCTTCTTCCTTCCCTCATCAGGGGGAGGGTTGTCCTCCTCCTCTTCCTCCTCCTCCTCATCGTCGTCATCTTCGGCGGCGGAGGAGCGGGTCTTGTCTTTGGACGTCGCGTCCGAAGCGCTCTTGCGACGGGGGCCACTCCGGACCCCCTTGGCCTTCCCCTTGGCCTTCTTTGCCGGCGCTGTATAGGGCGCCGGCACCAGCATCTTCGCTAAACGCGGAATGACTGGTTCTTCGGTTAGCGGAGCCGGACACTGGATCCGCTTCGCCCTCTCCATCCACTCCTGAAGAAGCAATGACAGTAAAGGTTCAGATATCCTCCTTGAAGCAAACAAGTAAAGGACGCGTCGGAAACTCACCTCGCTGGCGGGGTGGTTAATGTCGTGCCCACGATCCGAATCTGTGGCTGGCGGTATCTCGGTGCCCTTGAAGAGCAATTTCTAGGCATCTTTATGAGTGGTCTCGAAGAGCCTCTTCAGGATATGGTGCTTCTTCGGATTGAACTTCCATAACGGGAGGCTTCGGCTTTGGCACGGGATAATCCGGCGAACTAACATCACCTGGATTATATCGACAAGTTTGACATCCTTGTCCACCATACTTTGAATGCGCGTCTGCAGCGTTATCAGCTCGTCTGGCGAACACCAGTTCGGGCTCTTCTCGACCCAGGAGGTGAGCCGCATTGGAGTACCGGGGTTGAATTCGGCAGCTGCGGCCCAGTTGGTGCCGCGGGGTTCTGTAATGTAGAACCATTGTTTCTGCCATTCCTTGACAGTCTCCACGAAAGTGCCTTTCGGCCAGGAGACATTGGACAGCTTACTCACCATGGATCCTCCGCACTCCGCGTGCTGGCCATCCACCACCTTCGGCTTCACGTTGAAGACTTTGAGCCACAGCCCGAAGTGAGGTTGGATGCGGAGGAAGGCCTCACACACGACGATGAACGCCGAGATGTTGAGGAAAGAGTTCGGGGATAGATCATGGAAATCTATCCCGTAATAGTACATCAGCCCGCGGACGAAAGGGTGGAGTGGAAACCCTAGCTCGCGAAGGAAATGAAGGATGAATACCACCCTCTCGTTGGGTTCTGCGTGGGGACGATTTGCCCCTGGGCTGGAAGACGGTGGGCGATTTCCTTCGCCAAGTACCCGGCCGCCCGTAGCTCAGTAATATCCTTCTCCCTGGCAGAGGAGACCATCCACTTGCCTTGACCTCCGGATCTGGACATGGTTGAGGGCTAGCTTGAGTAGGTAGAAGATGAGGACTTGGGCGCTGGAGCTCGAGATTGGAAGGGCGGAGGAAGAGAGAAGGCGTGGGAGAAGAAGGGGGAATCCTTATCCCCTTATAAAGGCAATGAATATTGAACGCCTCCCCACTCGCCTCAAAACTCGCCTATTCCCTAGGACTGTGTAAATGGTACGGTTGGGTTACCCACGCCCGTATTGATGAGAATCCCGCAATAAGGGGACATGATCTCTGCTTTGACATACCGATGGCAACCGCGTCTCGAGACATGGAGCGGCAGACGAAAAACGGTTCGAAATTATGACCGGACAGATGTGATGTCATGTTACAGAAAGTTTTCAGCGGATTGGACTCGTGTAAAATTATATTCTCTCTGCGGTTGTGTGTGGTGTGTATGTTGCAGGTCCGGATACGTTTAATACATCCGAGGACTATCTTGGAGTTCGGAAGGAGGAACCCGCCTTGCAATGCCGAAGACAGACCTACGCGTCGGATACCTTGTCATTGAAGCCAGGTTCAGGGGCTACCGAGGGAGTCCTGGACTAAGGGGTCCTCGGGCGTTCGGCCTGTTAGCCATGGGCCGGACTGATGGGCTGTGAAGATACGAAGACCGAAGACTGCACCCGTATCCGGATGGGACTCTCCTTGGCATGGAAGGCAAGCTTGGCGACCGAATATGTAGATTCCTTTCCTTTGTAACCGACATTGTGTAACCCTAGATCCTTCTGGTGTCTATATAAACCGGAGGACTTAGTCCGGAAAGGATATACTCGTTACCATAGTCATACAGGCTAGACCTCTAGGGTTTAGCCATTACGATCTCGTGGTAGATCAACTCTTGTAATACTCATATTCATCAAGATCAATCAAGCAGGAAGTAGGGTATTACCTCCACAGAAAGGGTCCGAACCTAGGTAAATATTGTGTCCCGTGTCTCCTGTTACCATCGACCTTAGATGCACAGTTCGGGACCCCCTACCCGAGATCCGCCGGTTTTGACACCGACAATGATTAACTGCTTGTATGGTTGTACGTCTCAATAAATATAAATATATTTTGCTACGGATTATTCAGCTAACCATTCGGTTTTGGTATATACAAAAAAAGTTAAATCAGTTAGGAAATTGTGCACCGTACAAAAAGTCAGAAACCAAACCAACCGATTATTGTTTACTCCATTTTAAAATGTGCGGAGTTAATAAAAAAATATTAAAATTGCAAAGAAATTGCGTACCATGCCGAAAATCGGAAACCAAACTAACCGATTTGTTTTTACTCGGTTTGGTTTTAAATGTGCAGGGTGAATACAATTTACCTAATGTAAACGCACGTATAGAGTATCTTCGAATTTGACGATCCTTACACGATTGAGAGTTAACTCAGTACCAGTCCACGAAGTTGCACAACCAGCCTAAAGTTTTTTTTTTTTTTTTGCGAATGACAACCAGCCTAAAGTTGCATAACTTTTCTTTGTGCAATATCCTAGATTCACATCTTTTATTTGTTCACTAATATATTTTCTTATATTATGTATGGGAGAAACAAACAAAAAATTGAGGGGTAAAGACTTCAATAGATTAATCATGAATGATCATCCCGGGATACAGTTGCTTCTACATATAGGAGCAATAAGCAGAGGCACACTCGCGGCATGAAGAAATCACCTTGTACTCTGGTCAACATGGCAACTCGTGAGCTACACGGTTGTAGTATGTGCTAATTTGGCAACTCGTGAGCTACACGGTTGTAGTATGTGCTAATTTTCCTGACAATGCACGAAGAGAATTTTATTTTTGCCTCTTTATAGAGGGACCACCATTTTTTTACTAAGAATTTGTTGCGGGATTTTAAAGATTAATTTTGGATAAGTTCTATATGAAAGTAATGACCTAAATCAAAAGCTATTATTTTCAAAAGTAATTATATGTGAACAAAGAATATGCATGTACGCTGGACCACTCGGGATGGAACAACTAAATTGAGGTATGCATGTACTACAAATTGGAGATGACATGTCACATTTTTTTTGAGCTGATGGCATGGCGTGATGTGGAGGGTTGCATGTTAAAAGAATTAGAGTTAGTGAAGATCAACTATTTAGGTATTATAGATACCAATAGTTCTTCAGGAAAGAAACAGACTAATCGAAATTTGCTTCACCTGATGAACTACGTCACTACGCAGATGCTAGGCCCTCCACAGAAGAAGAATGATCTTGTCCCTGGTCGAGCCATTACATCGGGGAAGGAACAACAAATATCAATTAGAACCCTTGTTTCAGGAAATGAATCACAACAGAACCGTTCGTATCGGAAAGAGCGGACCGCCTACACAGGCGGAAAGGAGGCGAGCACGGCTGCCCTTTGTGTGCCGCCAGCGCTGCCGCTGGTTCCCTCTCTCTCTGCCGGCCGCTCCGGCGGCGGGAGGGAGGGGGAACCTCGAATCTGAGCGTGAGGTGGGTTCGCAGTAGGGTTAGGATTAAGGGAGACGCTGCCGAGGCTGTTGCGGCGGCGTCACGTCTGAATAAGTTTCCCCGGGCTCTGTTCACGGTCAGGCGAAGCTCTTGTCTTTGTCTAGGGGCCAGCGGGGTGGAGGATCCCCGGATCTCGTCGAGGTCGCGGGTTATGGGCGTCTGGAGGTCGATCGACATTGGCCGGTTCGGACCTCGAATGAGAGGTGGTTGTGTGGAGATGGAGATTCTTCTTCCTCCTCGTCGGTATGATTTTTCGTTGTTTTTTCTCCTCTTACTTTGTGCTGGTGCTGGAGGGATGTCCTGCTTTGCCCGGGCGGTTGGCCCGGCCGCGGCGCTAGAACCGGATCTTAGTTCTCTTCCATCTGGAAGGGACACATATAGCGGTACTCAAATCCATAGATGGTGAAGGCTGGTGCAGGCGTGCTGGATGCATATGTGTGTCCTTGTCTTTTTGATGTCATGAGAAGAAAAGGGGAGCAGTGTGGCAGTGATTATGCCATGGTTGAAGATGACGACCTGCTTGGGTCTGGTTGCAAATTTTTGTATTCCATGCGTCTTCTCGTAAGGTTCAGGAATGATGACACAGAGCTCCGGAGATCTTTGTGCTTTACTAGTTGTTTTAGGGCGCTCTCTGTTTTTCTGGTTCTTTGTGCGTGTGAGGGTGTGTTTGTACGGGTCAAGAACTTTGTATTATTTCGTGATTTGAATGCAAGCATACTTTCTCAGAAAAAAGAACCCTTGTTTCCGAAAATATGATTCGTTAGGAAGAGACCATTATGATATGAAGATAAATCACAAAGCTATTGTCTTTGTACATTGAAATACAACATGGAAGGCGTCTTCAGTCTCACTTTCACAGATTTTGAATGTGTTGTCCAATTTCAATGTGCATGTTCTTTCATTCTCTTTTGCATCCAGTGAGTCTGTGGTCACTCTCCACACAAAGATACGGATTTTATGGGGCACGTGTGTTGGAAGTATGCCCTAGAGGCAATAATATTGTATTCTTGTGTTCATAATTTGGAGTTTATATTCTAAGCTATAACTGCTATGATCGTGGAATATGCGACTCAATGGAAAACTCATATGCATGAGTAGAAAGATAAATGAAAAAAATAAAATTCCCAGTCTGGCCTCTAAGACTAGCTCAAGTGTTGTTGGTGATCATGTTTTTCGGATCTTGAGATATCGTTAAGTATATCTATTAGGGCATATTTCTCCCTTAGTGCTTTTGGTGATTGATGACAATGTATTTACGGACTAATCGTGTACATTGAGCATTTTAGATAATCTATCTTATGGCACAAGACAATTCGTGCCCCTCGGAGATATAAAGTCAAGACGACTATTTTTCCTGTGTTTCTTTTTCGGTGGACTTGAGTCATAGGGAAACCGTACTATTAAGAGGGGGTCCGCATCAGAAAGGTTTTGGTGGAATCATCACGTACACATCTTCCATTTGCACCCACCTTCCTTCTCGCTTCACTCAAGTTCCACCTTGTTTTTTCTGAAAACTTGTCCTAAGGCTACCCAGTGGTAGTACCGCTTGTAAGCGGTAGTTCCGTTGATCCAGTATCGCGTGTACTGCCGCTTATATTGGGCGTTCTGTTGTCTATTTGAACTCAGCGGAAGTAGCGCGATAGTGGGGCAGTAGTACCGCTTGCGGTACTTCCGCCCCTACCACTGCTCCACTACCGTTGATCTCGTTGTAGCTTAGTACCCTAAGCGGAAGTAGAGCGGCAGTAAAGTGGTAGTACCGCTTGCAAGCGGTACTACCATCCGTCCACTACCGCTGCTACTACCGGCGATCTCGGTGACCCACAAAACAACATGAGGGAAAAGCAGGTGTAAAATATTGCATAAGCCAAAAGGAATAAACAGAAAGAATGAAGTTGGATTGGAGGAGATTTGAAGTTATCAGCTCAGAGTGGTAGTACCGCTACCTTGAAGCGGTAGTACCGCTCGAGGCGGAACGACTACTACCGTAGCAAGATCCGGTACTACCAGAGGTGTCAAATTCAAAATTTCTCCAACCAAACTTTGATTCTCCTACTCTAGCAGTCTTCCACATCCTACACATGCCTCGATTTACCCAAAAATTGACGAACGCAAAAAGTATTGCCCTAGATATATATACAAAGAGAGAACCGTAGGATAGGAAAATGGGGGCAATACCGGCATCCATGGCAAGAGGAGAGGGTGGGGATCGATCCCACCGGTCAGAAGCGCGGAAGACGGTTCGAATCGGCGGTTCGGCGGCGGCCGCCAGGGCAAGTTCTTTGATTGGAGAGAGGCGAGCGTGGGGAGAGAGAGATGAATGGGTATGGGGGAGTTAGAACTCCCCCTTCCCTACTCACCCCCCCGAAACCGCAGAACGGTAGTACCGCTCGAAGGAGCGGCACACTGGTACATCGAGCTACTATACAAACGATTTTTAACCCCTTCCCGCGACAGAGTTTTAAACCGTCATGTTGCGTGTGTGTGCGATAGGGTGTCCTTCCCACATGACCCAGAAACCGTCGGGGATAGGCCCTCCGATCACACACGCTGGGAAAAATGAGCTCGTGTGCGACCGGGCTAGCCATCGCATACAATTATACAGGCCCAATTGTTTCCGTTCGTATGTACATCCCACACAATGAATCCCAGACAAACGTTTTCATTTGTATGTACATCCCACACAGTGAATCCCAGACAAATGTTTCCGTTCGTATGTACATCCCACACGGTGAATCCCAGACAAACGTTTCCATTCGTTTGCACATCCCACACAATGAATCCAAGACAAACGTTTTCGTTCGTATCTACATCACACAGTTTTCTGTATAGCGTCGTGTGTGAAAGGTGTAACGATCACACATGCTCTGCCTTCGTTAACCGTTTGCTTTATTCAAGTATATAACACACGATTCGATGAAGAAAATTGTATGACATTGGACTATCCATCACACATGCTTTTACTACTAGAACCGTTTGTAAAGTTCCATGACCCATTTAGTAGGTTATTAGTTTACTATTAGTAATTTTAGTATTAAGCAAATTCACATTTCATATCAAACAACTGTTTGCCTATTTCATATCAGGCACATAAATATATTTTAGCATCACATTATGATAGCTACGTGAAAACAACACAACACATTATATAGCTAGTTCACCTTCATAAGCAAAATATTAGAACAATATATCCATTTCCCTAATCGACTGATACATGATCAGCCAAGTTCGTCTTCTCCACCTCTGCTTTCACTTTAGTAAGAACCTATTTTGCACTGACCAACTCGGAAAGTGCCTCCTCCTTCGCCAACACCATCTTAGCAAAGTCTAATTTAAAAAATCTGAGCTCATTCTCCATCTTCCTCTTTTTTCCCGTATCTTGAAATATTCTTCAGCGTTGACAACACTTTCTCTAAGCCTATCTTTGTTCTCTTCCTCATACATGCTCCAGAACTTTGCTAGGCGCATCTTCAAAGACTGTGGCCACTCTTGATTAACCCACTCCAGGTAAGAACACTTATGTTCATCCTATAATATTTAAAACCAAATCAGTAACAATTCTAGGGAAAATGGGTTTCTAGCAACACAGAAAATCACCACATATATATTTTGAAAAACTGAAGAAATGCATTAATTATGACATATCTTCTTAAAAAGATTAATGTGCAAATGAATTAATTGCTACTGAGACAACAACCAAATTCAGAAATATCACAAGTTATAATTAATTGCAACAACGCTACAAGTTCTTAGTCATGTATTATAAATAACAAATTGAACATTTTATGAGGAAGCTAAATATAACTGCAGCAACATCGCGACAATGTTTGGATGACATCAATTGATACTAACAGGTGTGTACATGCACAAATTTAGCAACATAGAACTAATAGCACTAAGGCCGTTCTATGTAGGCCAAAACCGGTATCAAAACAATTGTTGCTACATTTGGCACCAGTGCCCTACACTGCCGAGACGATGCCAGAGAAAAAATTCAAGGAACTGGACTCCAGACCACCTAGTTGCTCTGATGCCTAGTTCCTTTGTGCCATAAAGTTTTATTATTTTACTGCTTGGCTGCTCGGATGTGTGGAGCAAAGTTGGATGCACAAATTGCTGAAGTGGTGCCAAATAATTTTCTCAGGGCATCGCTAATGAGATGGCAACATTTTTAGATACTAGGTAGAGACCGTGACACTATCTTAATCACAATCCAAAATAACATAGCACAGTGACAGTGTCTGAATCGGATCTAACAAATAATTTGTAAGAACGAAAGTGGGGCTAACCTTCTCTGCACATGCCAGAAACTTCCTCCCACTGCCCATAGATTCAAAAGCAATTGACTTCATGGATGGAGATTGATGGTGACAATGATCAGACAGATCTTCAGCCACCCCGCTCCATTTGTTGCAAGTGATGGCCCTAGGGAGCTACAAGAGGAAGAAATGACTCAAATCGGCCGCCGGATTAAAATCCTTTATTTAAAATCATAACCCGAGAGAGAAGAGAGAGGCATACCCGGCTGGTGAAAGAGTCATCGTCGGAGGAGGAACCGCTGTAGAGGTCATTGAAGAAGACCATAGCGATGGTGGCGGTCGGATGCGAGACGAAGAGAGCGAGGAAGCAAGCGAGGAAGCAGCGATAGCTTGAGAAGGAAGAAAGGAGGAAATAGGGGAAATATGACTTATAGTCTGGGAGAAAAGGGGGTGGGGAGGGGGGAAGAGTTAGATATTTTGGCGGTAGGCAATAAAATTCGAAAGTTGGAGGGAGACTTTGCGCGTGGTGCCGCCGGACACCATTCACTTTGAACAAATGTGTGCATCGCAAACAATTCTTCTGCTTTATGCGCATGCAATGATTTTGAGCATTCAAATTTTGGTCAAAATTTCCCAGGGTACGGTGCTCATCCACGTCATTGCATAATTTAACATCGCTTGTTAATTTGGATACACAAAAGAACCTACAGCACACAGACCACACTTACTGAATCGAGCAATTTTAGTAATTAAACAGAGCCAATTGACCTAAACATTGATCTAACAAAAGACCAGTGTTATAAAAAGGCTAAGTACTCATAGTTTTAACAAAGTCGTCGATGCACCGCCCAATGCCTCACCGGTTTAAGATGACACGTTGATGACTTGTCCTCGAGACATGCCGCCGTTGGTGGACTCCGCGCCCCCCTGGCTGAAGTCGACCGCGTTGTCGTCCTCGTCCTTGGCGCTACCCTCAAGGTTGTAGTACTCGTAGTAGTGGCTGCGCCAGAGCTCGCGTTGGTACACCAACGCCGATTCCTCGACGGATAGGCTCTTCTCTACCTCCTCCCTAACCACATGCAACTCCTCCTCCCGGTGATGAGGACATAGACCTAGGGTAGGGCGATAGGCCTGACCTATACGTCCTACCTAAGGTCCTTGTCCTAGAAGCAAAGAAGTTCAAGAGCAAATAGAGAGGGCTCAACAAAGGTGTCGAGTGCAATCCACTCGACCTACCATTCACTCGGAGATCTCTCCTTATTTAGGTCACTCGACCACTCAACCACTCGACGTGCAGAAGACCTAAAGCCACTCTGCGCAGCAACGGTCGGACGTTTACTCATAGACTTAATGATCATTTATAGCACTTTATTATTGACGTTACCTGTAATGCTCTCACTTTATGTACATTGAATCCTGTGTAACGGAGGGGAGCTGGGGTCCTGGCACACTCTATATAAGCCACCCCCCTCCTCTGAGACAAGGGTTCGCACCCCCTATAACACACACACACACGCATATAATCCAGTCGACCACCTCCGGGCTCCGAGACGTAGGGCTGTTACTTCCTCCGAGAAGGGCCTGATCTCGTAAAACTGTTGCGTACAACTTCTCCATAGCTAAGATCTTGCCTCTACATCCCTACCCCCCCCATTCTACTGTCAGACTTAGAACCACGACAGTTGGCGCCCACCTTGGGGCAGGTGTCTTAGCGACTTGTTGGAGAAGTTGTGATTTTTCCGATCCCCATCAGCATGGTTTCAGGCGGAGGATTGGCCGAGGGCTGCGAGATCCGTTTCGGCGCGCTCGTGTTCGTCGCCGACGACTCTGCTTGGCTCCAAGAAGCTCCACTCGACGTCGAGGCGCTCCCCGTCCGCGGGGCAATGCACTTTCGCGCGTGCGTCCGTGGCGTCCTCCTGCGGCAGCCGTCGACTCAGTATCGGTCGGCTCCGGTGGCGTCTTCACTCCCTGCTGCCCGCCGGCACAAGCGTTTCGGTCGGTCGAGGCTCCAGCGGTGGGTGAGGCACGCGGTGGCTCGCCAATCGGCCACCCCCCAAGTCGCGGCAATCGAGCCCGACGAAACTCTCTACGGCCTGTTCGACTGGCTCCGTTGAGACTGCGTCCGAGCGCGACAGCAGTGACCCCGCGGCGAAAGTCCTGATGGTCAACGGACCGCATAGTCCTCCTGGCTTTCCCCGCGAGGATGGTGGCGACGGCGGAGGCGATCCGTTGCGTGCCCACGAGGAGTACCGCCCCGAGCCCCTCTCTTCGCAGCAGAGGGAAGAGCTTCGCCGCCGCAACATGGATGCACTTCACACTCCTATCGTTGGAGAACCCCCCGAGGCCCGGGCCTTGGAGGAGGTGCTCCTGGCCAACTTGGCTGAGTGCACTCGACTGGAGAATCTCCAGCACGCACTCGACGAGCGTGCTCGGCAGCGGATTCCTGAGTCCAGTCGACGACAACTTTTTCCGCCTCCTACTCAGGTATACCGAACTCTGATTCAGAATCTCACAGCTGCAGCCCGAATAGCAGAGTCCATCCAACCCTCCCAGTCAGAAGCTGGCAGAGGTTTGATGCAGTTCAGGGCTTTACTCCGGCCAGCAGGAGAACAAAACACAGCAGTATCTCAGTCGCGGAATAGGATCCATAGCAGATCCGTGGTAGCAGACACAGTCCAGTCGGCTCACAGTCCAATATCGCCCCGAGGCGTGAGGGACGTGGAGACCGACGAGATCTGTACAAAAACCGTGAGCAGTATGATCACCGACTCGACCACGATGATCGTCGCCGAGTGCCCACGCCTCCCCCAAGGAGTGGGTCATACGCACCTCGGCAACACGATGATAGGCGCCCTCACAGTGGTGGGCGAAGGACTCCAGTCGACCCCCGGGAGCCAGGCTTTGACGCGAGATCCATTCTCGTTCAAGGTTTGGTTGACAGGAACAGAGCACACAGAGATGGCCACGATAGAGATTACCCGACCGGCAGCAGGGTGCATGTTTCGGGTCCCGAGTGTTTCAACAGAGCCATCAGAGTAGCAGTGATTCCTCCCAACTTCAGGTTGGCGACTAGAGTCAGCAAATTCACTGGTGAGTCCAAGCCTGACACTTGGCTTGAGGACTACCGAGTGGCTGTGCAGATTGGTGGTGGCAATGACGAAGTGGCCATGAAGCACCTGCCTCTGATGTTAGAGGGTTCGGCCAGAGCGTGGTTGAATCAGTTAGCACCTAGCAGTATTTACAGTTGGGAAGAGCTTGCCCGAGTGTTTGTCAGAACATTTGAGGGTACATGCAAACGACCAGCGGGGCTAACTGAGCTACAGTCTTGTGTGCAGAAGTCGAATGAAACTTTGAGAGATTATATCGAGAGGTGGATCACGTTGCACCACATGGTGGAGAATGTGTCTGATCACCAAGCAGTTTGTGCCTTCAAGGAAGGCGTCAAGTATCGAGAATTGAATCTGAAGTTCGGTCGGACCGGAGATATGTCTCTGAGTCGAATGATGGAAATTGCCACCAAGTATGCTAATGGTGAAGAGGAGGATCGGCTCCGGAGTGGCAAGCACAAAATAGTCGCCCACGAAACCGGGGGAGGGAACTCCAGTCGGAAGCAGAAGCGCAAAGCCGAGCCAGCTGCTCCTGGAGAAACCTTAGCCGTAACTCAAGGAAAGTTCAAGGGGAAGCCCAAAGGGCCATGGAACCCCAAGAAAGTAAAAGATCAAGATGGAAATGATGTGTTGGATTTACCATGCCACATTCACATCAAAAAAGATGAGGAGGGTAATCTCATTTACCTGAAACACACCACTCAACAATGTCGGCTCCTAATCCAGCAGTTCCGAGGGAAACAGCCCAAAGAAAAGGAGAAAGAATCGAACAAAGTTGAGGATAAAGAAGAGGACGATGATGGTTACCCCCACGTCAATTCCACTCTGATGATTTTTGCTGATGTTGAGAGCAAGAATCGACTGAAAGTCATCAACAGAGAAGTGAACATGGTCGCTCCGGCGATGCCCAGTTATTTGAAGTGGTCCCAGACTGCCATTACATTCGACCAGTCTGATCACCCGACACACATAGCCACCCCTGGGAGGCAAGCGTTGGTGGTCGACCCGGTCGTCGAGGGCACTCGGTTGACTAAGGTTCTGATGGATGGTGGCAGTGGCCTGAATATACTGTATGCGGAGACCTTGAAAGGGATGGGCATTCCGATGTCCAGACTCAATGAAAGCAATATGAGTTTCCATGGGGTTATTCCTGGCAAGAAGGCTGAGTCACTCGGCCAGATCGCCCTCGATGTGGTTTTCGGTGATTCCAAGAATTACCGCAAAGAAAAGTTGACATTTGAAGTTGTCGATTTCCAGAGTGCTTATCATGCTATTCTGGGCAGGCCGGCTTATGCACGTTTCATGGCTCGACCATGTTACGTTTACCTCAAATTGAAGATGCCTAGTCCTAAAGGAGTGATCACCATCACTGGCAATCAGAAGAAGGCCGAAGAGTGCTTCCAGAAGGGCTCAAAGATCACCGATGCACAAATGGCAGTGGTGGAATTGCAGGAGTATCAAAAAATGCAGACCCGAGTGATTTGTTGCGAGCTAAGAAGCCTGCCACCGATTCAACATTTCAGTCGTCTGGCAAAACGAAGCCGATCCATATTCACCCGACTGATCCCAATGCTGCTCCAACTCACATTTCGACAACACTCGACTCCAAATAGGAAGAAGCGCTCATCCAGTTCCTCCGTGAGAACTGGGTCATCTTTGCATGGAAACCTTCTGACATGCCGGGTGTTCCCAGGGGGCTGGTTGAGCACTGTTTGCGAGTCGACCCAAAAGTGAAACCAGTCAAAGAACATCTTCGACGGTCCGCTGTGCAGAAGAGAAAAGCAATCGGTGAAGAAGTGGCTCGACTCCTAGCAGCTGAGTTTATCCGAGAGATTTACCACTCCGAGTGGTTAGCCAATGTTGTCATGGTCCCCAAGAAGGATGACTCACTTCGCATGTGCATTGACTTCAAGCATATCAATTGGGCCTGCCCGAAAGATCACTTTCCTCTCCCCCGCATCGATCAAATTGTCGACTCGACTGTAGGGTGTGAGCGCTTGTCCTTTTTGGACGCTTATTCCGGGTATTATCAGATCCGACTGTATGGACCCGATGAGATAAAAACAGCTTTCATCACTCCATTCGGGTGCTTCTGTTATGTCACCATGCCATTCAGCCTGAAGAATGCTGGAGCCACATTCATGAGGATGATTCAGAAGTGTTTACTCACTCAAATCAGTCGGAATGTGGAAGCATACATGGATGACACTGTGGTCAAGTCACGTAAAGGTTCCGACCTGTTGGCTGACCTTGCTGAAACTTTTGCCAACCTCAGAAGGTATGATATCAAGCTTAATCCATCAAAGTGCACATTCGGAGTTCCGGGCGGAAAATTACTCGGTTTCCTCGTTTCCGAACGGGGGATCGACGCTAACCCAGAGAAAGTTGGTGCCATTCTCCGAATGAAGCGCCCTGTGCGTGTGCACGATGTCCAGAAGCTTACAGGTTGTTTGGCCGCCTTCAGTCGATTCATTTCTCGCCTCCGTGAAAAGGCATTGCCTCTTTACCGACTAATGAAGAAGTCTGATAAGTTCGAGTGGACTCCTGAAGCTGATGCAGCATTTGCAGAGCTCAAAGCCCTGCTTTCCACCCAGCCGGTGCTTGCTGCCCCAATCAGCAAAGAGCCTTTACTGCTTTACATTGCAGCCACTGGACAAGTTGTCAGTACGGTACTTACGGTCGAGCGGGAAGAGGAAGGAAAAGCCTAAAAAGTTCAGCGCCCAGTATATTATGTTTCCGAAATTTTGACTCCATCAAAGAAAAGATATCCACATTATCAGAAGCTTGTTTATGGGATTTATATGACCACGAAGAAGGTTGCACATTATTTCCCTGACCACTCCATTACAGTCGTCAGCGACGCTCCATTATCAGAGATTCTGAACAACAGAGATGCAACTGGTCGAGTGGCAAAGTGGGTGATTGAACTCCTTCCCTTGGATATTAAGTTTGAGGCAAAGAAAGCTATCAAGTCCCAAGCAATAGCAGATTTCCTCGCCGAGTGGATCGAACAGCAACTGCCGACTCAAATCCACTCGGAGCACTGGACCATGTTCTTTGATGGTTCCAAGATGCTGAATGGTTCCGGTGCTGGGGTGGTACTGGTATCCCCCCGAGGAGACAAGCTCAGATATGTTCCCTAGATTCACTTTGATTCCTCCAATAACGAAGCGGAATATGAAGCACTTTTATATGGGTTACGTATGGCCATCTCACTCGGCGTCCGTCGCCTCATGGTCTACGATGACTCAGATTTGGTAGTCAATCAAGTGATGAAGGAGTGGGACATCATAAGCCCAGCTATGACTGGTTATTGCAATGCGGCGAGGAAGTTGAAAAAGAAGTTTGAGGGGTTAGAGCTCCATCATATACCCCGACTGAAAAATCAAGCAGCCGATGATTTGGCAAAGATAGGTTCCAAGAGAGAAGCCATTCCCAGCAACGTGTTTTTAGAACACATTCATACACCTTTAGTTCAAGAAGATCCTTTCACTGAAGAGCCCCCGCAGCCTAAGAGTGCCACAGATCCGACTGAAGTCGAAGTCCCAGCCGTGGTCGACCTGATCATGGAGGTTTTGGTCATCACTCCCGACTGGACAGTGCCATACATTGCCTATATCCTTAGGAAGGAACTCCCAGAGGATGAAGAAGAGGCTCGACAGATCGTCCGTTGATCCAAAGCCTTCACTGTGATAAGAGGACATCTGTTCAGGGAAAGCGTAACTGGAGTCAGCTAGAAATGCATAACATCAGAAGAAGGTCGAATGATCCTCAACGACATCCACTCGGGGACCTGTGGTCACCATGCGTCCTCTCGGACCATTGTGGCCAAAGCATACCGAGCTTGATTTTATCGGCCACGAGCAAATGAAATGGCGAAAGATATAGTCGACAAATGTGAAGGCTGCCAGTTTTACTCCAATATGTCCCACAAGCCTGCGTCAGCCCTGAAGACTATTCCACTCGTTTGGCCCTTTGCTGTTTGGGGATCGGATATGGTTGGACCCCTGAAGACTGGTAGGAGCGGCTTCACTCATGTGCTTGTAGCAGTCGACAAGTTTACCAAATGGATTGAAGCCAAGCCTATCAAGAATCTTGAGGCCAGTACTGCCGTCAGTTTCATCAGAGAATTGACATTCAGATACGGAGTTCCGCACAGCATCATCACTGACAACGGGTCGAACTTTGATTCTGATGAGTTCAGAGCCTTCTGTGCTTCCCAAGGCACACGAGTCGACTATGCTTCAGTCGCCCACCCGCAGTCGAATGGACAAGCAGAAATAGCAAATGGCTTGATTCTCAAAGGACTGAAACCCCGTCTAATGCGTGATCTCAAGCACGCAGCAGGCGCCTGGGTCGATGAACTTCCATCAGTTCTTTGGGGATTGAGGACAACTCCCAATCGGTCGACTGGCCGAACTCCATTCTTCTTGGTTTATGGAGCTGAAGCTGTTCTACCGAGTGACTTGCTTCAAAATGCACCCTGAGTCGAGCTCTTCTCTGAAGATGAAGCAGAACAGGCCCGGCAGGACGCAGTCAATCTCCTAGAGGAGGAAAGAGAGATGGCCTTAATCCGGTCAACCATTTATCAGCAAGACTTGCGTCGATTCCACGCCAGAAACGTGAGGGGCCGAGCCTTTCAAGAGGGAGACTTGGTTCTTCGAGTGGATCAGCAGAAACCACACAAGCTCGCCCCTGCTTGGGAAGGTCCCTTCATTGTCACCAGAGTTCTCCACAATGGAGCATACCATCTTTACAATGTCGAGCATCAGAAAGACGAGCCACGGGCTTGGAACGTGGAGCTGCTTCGCCCCTTTTATACTTGAGTACTCATTCGGATGAGATGTAATAAGAAATACCTTTGTAGTTTGTTTATCAAAGACAAGAGCTTTACAGTCTTCCTAAATGGTTGTTGTTACTTTTGTTTGCCTCTGAAATCCCCCAGTGGGTGACTTTGCCGCGAATCCGTTTCGCCTAAGTTTAAAAAATCCTACCGAGTGATGAGCAAGCCTCTCACTCGGGGGCTTAGCTGCAGTCCAGTACTCGCCTAAGTTTAAAAAATCCTACCGAGTGGTGAGCAAGCCTCTCACTCGGGGGCTTAGCTGCAGTCCAGTACTCACCTAAGTTTAAAAATCCTACCGAGTGGTGAGCAAGCCTCCCACTCTGGGGTTTAGCTATAGCCCAGTACTCGCCTAAGTGTAAAAAATCCTACCGAGTGGTGAGCAAGCCTCTCACTCGGGGGCTTAGCTGTAGTCCAGTACTCGCCTAAGTGTAGAAAATCCTACCGAGTGGTGAACAAGCCTCCC